>NC_025995.2:78218863-78256363 GCF_000442705.2 Elaeis guineensis | reverse complement strand
CCTTAAGGTTGAGTCCATGTTGAAAAGATAAACATTCTGATAGAGAAACCTAAGTGTGAAGACCATTGTAGGAACCAAATCAGTCCCAAAAAATGAGATCTAACCCCCTCCAAAACATGTCAATACCAAGGATAAAGAGATTTTAGGTCCTAAGCCCTCGGGATCCAATATCACTTGTTATAAGTGTAAGTAATCAGGTCATAAGTCGTCAAAGTGTCCTTTCAGATAATTTTAGTCTAAGACAAATTTGATTGAAAATGCCGATAAGAGTGAACAGGAAGAAGAGATAGAAATATAAGAAAAAGATGCTATTGGAGATAGCAAGATCCTAGATGAGCCTACTGAAGTACTGAACTAAACCTAATGATCAATCGAGTCTTAGTAGCACCTAAAACTACCAAGGACAACTAGAGATGACACAATCTTTTTCAAACCATCTATAGCACTGGACAAAAATTTTGCTTTGTCATAATTGACAGTAGGAGAATGGAGAACTTTATCTCCCAAAAGATGGTTGACAAGCTACAGTTAAAAACTGATAAGCTTGCACAATCTTATCGAATCGTCTGGTTTAAGGATGGGGATGAGGTTCCAATAACACAATGAAGTCTAGTTAAGTTTTTCATTGGAAGTAGTTATACTGACGAGGTTTGGTATGATGTAGTGCCTAAGGATGTATGTCACTTGCTGTTAGGAAGATCTTAGTAGTTTGACCATAGCCCCATTCACGAGGGAAGTAGAATACATACATAGTCACTAAGAACAATAAAAAAAATTAGGCTAATTTCACTGAACAATACATCCAAGTCGAATGAAAAAGTCAGATTTATCCCAAAAATCTTCATCCACTGAGAGGTAATTCATGATGGCCTTGAACAAATCCCAATTTACCAAAAATCTAGCAGAATCGCCCATAGTTTATGCCTTAGTGATAAAAGAAACAACTGAAACTTCTGAGGTTCCCTTAGCTGTTTGACTTCTATTATATGAGTTTTTTGACATCATATCAGAGGAACTCCCTGATGGCCTTCCTTCTATGAGAGATATCCAGTACTGCATTGATCTAGTGTCAGGAACGAGTCTTCCATACTAAGGCTATTATAGGATGAGCCTAGCAGAGCATGAAGAACTGCATTGACATATCACTGACTTGTTGAAGAAGGGGTACATTAGAGAGAGTATGAGTCCTGTAGCTATGCCTGCTCTCCCCACTCTCAAAAAGGATGGAACATGATGAATGTGTGTAGATAGTCATGCTATCAATAAGATCATGGTGAAGTATAGGTTTCCCATTCCTAGGCTTGATGACGATATGCTAGGGGGTGCGAAGATATTCTTTAAGGTCAATCTAAAGAGTGGATATCACCAGATCCATATCCGACTAGGAGATGAGTAGAAAACGGCATTCAAAACTAAAGAAGGACTATATGAATGGTTAGTTATGCCCTTTGGGCTATCCAATGCCTAAGCACTTTCATTCATACCATAAATTAGTTGTTGCAATCATTCATTAAGAAATTCGTCATGGTATACCTCAACGATATTTTTGTTAGAATTTTTATGTCAGGGCATGCATGCATGTTTCAAAAAATTTTTTTCTAAATATCACAGCGGAATAGAAGATTAATTTTTTTTTAATCTATATCATGCATGTATAAAACATAAACCACATGGATCTACTTTATATATTGAAATTGAATATATGCAGAAATTGATCATATGATCGAATCACATACCTTTATGGTAATTTCTTTCTTTAAATCTAGATCTGAAAGAGAAGAAGCTCTCTCTTAGTCGTACAAGTATCCGATCTCTATGGGTATCCACTCAGGATCAATCTGGAATAGTCCTCTTAAAATTAATTTTTCTTCTTCAAAAAAAATCAACCTACAAATCTGAACGAAGTCTGAATCGCGATCAACTCTTTGATCTTTTTCTTGATCTTCTTCTTCTCTTCTCCTCTTACTTTTCTTCTCTTAATTATGTTGCTACCAGGGACTAGAAACTAGCACAAAAGGTGGATGCCCAAAGCCCTTATAGGCGAGAAGAAGATGGATGCCCAAAGAGGAGGACGTTGGATGTCCAAGGGAGAAGAGAGGGAGAGAGGAAGAGAGGGTGTGGGGCTCTCCTTGGTGGGCGTAGGGCTGCTGATTTGAGTGCCTAGGGACCTTAGAAGAGGTCCTTTTAAATAGGCATAAAGTTTGAATCCTATTCAAAACCAAACAAGTTCTTAATACAAGTCCTACTTGTATTAGGATTCCTAATAACTTAAGTTATTCAACTTTCTCTAGGAAACCTATGTGCTAGTAAGGTTACCTTGAATCCAATAGGATTTTTCTAAACTCAATTGACACTTCATAAGTCCAATTACTTATTTCAGGTCTAATCTCTTTGTTATGTGACCACATAGGATCAATTCTATCTGATAGTGAGATATACAATAATCTCTATTATTGTATCATTGAAACTCTTTTCAATAGATTGAAATAATTTCACTGTAACTTATCAAGGGTTGTCGATCCTGAGCAACCTTAGTGAGCTCTCACAATCCATCAGTGACACCTAGCAGTATGTAGTGGTAATCCAGTAGAATCGAAAATGAATCTTATGGTGTAGTTAATGTATGATTCAGTCCTTTTATCATAAGTCCCAACTAGATAGTAGGTCATGGATAAATCATCAAATCTCATCAACAGTCATATGATAAATTCGATTAGCTCAAGTTCAATTATGATCTTTATAGAAATTCTTTTTCATCAATCATACTGTTGTGGCCACAGACTCTTAGACTTAGTCTCTCAAATCTTATAGGACTACTCTTCTCTATCAAGATCGATAGATCCCAACTTGATGTGTACCCTACTCCTACAGTAGATCAATTGTCACCAACATCCACTACAAGAGCTTATTGAGATCATATTTATGTGTCAGTCAAACTTCAATAGCCTCACTGCGAGTAGTCATACCATCTCAGATTAAAGGACCATTCACACAACTGCAGCATCGAGACAATCATTGACGATCGAGTGAAAATTCAAGTGATCTCTCATATGGTCACGCTCAGTACTAGTTGTTCTCTAACAACTATCCGCACTCATCGTTTAGTATCTCTACACTATAGATCAGAGACTCATCTATCCCAAAGGAAGCGATCTATGCATCGGTCTATCTGGATCGATTACCGTTCTCATGATGATACCATGATCTGGAGTATTTAGGAATTAAATATATGTCTCTAATTCTCAATACTTTGAGAATATATATCAAAAAATTAATTCTATGAATGATTTAAGAACACAACACACTTGAATGAAAAATAAACTTGCCCTTTTATTCATCAAATCAATGTATTAAGTACAAAATTATGTTCTAGATTTATTACAATGTGTCAAACATATTGGATTCTAGGATATCTAACAATCTCTCACTTGAACTAAAGCCAATTGGCCACTAATCTATATCCCATCTTCTTAAGATAGACTTTCATTTTCAGCTGGCTCAGTTGCTTTGTCAGCGAGTTTGCCACATTATCCGTGGAGTCTATTCTTTATACCTCGATATATTTTTTTTCGAGGTAGTCGCATATGATATGATACCGTCGCTCGATGTACTTTGATTTCTGATGAAACCTCGGTCCCTTAGCAAGTGCTATGGCTCTATTATTGTCATAGTAAAGTGGTATGGTATCCAATGTTATAACCTCAAGTTCTGCGATAATTTTTTTTAATCAGAAGCTTTCCTTTGCAGCATTCGAAGCAGCGACATACTCAGCCTCTGTGGTCGAATCCGCTATAATGGATTGCTTGAAACTCTTTCAGTTAACTACACTACCATTGCAAATGAACACATATCCTAACATAGATTTTCTATCATCAGGATCAGACATGAAGTTTGAATCAGTATACCCCTCGACTCACAACTTAGAATCTCTTCCAAAGATCAAGAACAAATCTTTAGTTCTTTCCAAATACTTAAGGATACTCTTCACAGCTATCTAGTACTTCTCGCTTGGATTCGACTGATACCTATTCGTGATACTCACAGCAAGGACAATATCAGATCGAGTACACAACATGATATACATGAGTCTCCCTATGGCTAAGGCATAAGGAATCCTACTCATGCGCTGAACTTCCTCAGATGTGGTCGAACACATCATCTTGGAAAGATTAATACCATGTCTAAGAGGTAATAGTCCTATTTTAGAGTTTTCAATGTTGAACCTCTTTAGCATCTTCTCTATGTACAATTTTTGTGACAGGCCTAGCATTTTATTAGATCTATCCCTATAGACCTTTATTTCAAGAATATAAGATGCTTTCCCTAGATCTTTCATGGAGAATTTCTTAGATAATTATCTTTTGATCATGGTCAATAGGAGAATATCATTTTCAATAAGAAGAATATCATCCACGTATAATACGAAAAATATTATTGCGCTCTCACTAATCCTTTTGTATACACATGGTTCCTCTTCATTTTTGATGAAATCAAATGATTTGATCGCATCATCAAAATGATGATTCCAACTTCAAGACACTTGCTTTAATCCGTATATGAAACTTTATAGCTTGCAGATTCTATAATCACCATCACCAGATGTGAAATGCAAAGGCTGCTCCATATAGATATCTTCCTCAAGATATCCATTCAGAAAAATAATTTTCACATCCATCTGCCAGATTTCATAATCATAATAAGCTGCAACAGCAAGCAGAGTACAGATGGATTTTAGTATGGCTACGGATGAAAAAATTTTTTGATAATCAATACCCTCACGCTGACTATAATCTTTTGCCATAAGCCTAGCTTTATAGATCTCTACCTTACCATCGGCATCTATTTTTTTTTGTAGATCTATTTACACCCAATTGATATTATACTCTCAGGTAAATCCACTAAGATCCATACTTGGTTCGAGTCCATCGAGTCAATTTCTGACTTCATTGCTTTTAATCATTTTTCAGAATCGATGTCAGACATCACTTCATCAAAAATATTAGGATGATCACTATGACTCTTATCTCCTATAAGAAATATTTTTTTTATTTTCTCTGTAAGTATACTCATGTACCTTTCAGAAGGTTGGGAGACCTACTAAATCTACGAGGTAGTAGAGGAACATCAACTACTGACTCATAAATAGTGAGTTCCTGAGCATCTATAACTTTTTGCTCTTCAGAGACTTTCTCTTAAAGCTCAACTAACTTTCCACTGCCACCATCTTGGATAAACTATTTTTCTAAGAATATGGCATTCTGACTCACAATCACATTGTAATCTTGTGAAAAATAGTAGTATCCCATTGATTCTTTTGGATACCCTATAAAATGAGCTATTACAAATCTATCCTCTAATTTATCAGCCATTTGTCTCTTGACATAGGCTGGACATCCTTAAGTCTTAAGATAACCTAGACTTAGCTTCTTACTGTATCATATCTTATACGGTGTGATAGAAATGGACTTTGATGGAATCCTATTCAACATGTGAATGGTAGTTAATAAGGCATATCTCCAAAGATATAAGGGTAGATCAGTGAAGCTCATCATGGATCTGACCATTCTAATAGGATCCTATTCCTCCTTTCGAATATCCCATTAAGCTGAGGTGTCTCGAAAGGAGTCTATTAAGAGACTATGTCGCTGTCCTTGAGATATCTCAAAAATTTTCAACTAAGGTATTCACTTCTTCGATCAGATCAAAGAACCTTAATGGGCTTGTTTGTTTATTTTTCTACTTCATTTCTGAATTCTTTGAATCTTTTAAAGACTTCAGACTTGTGTTTCATTAGATACACATATCCGTATCTAGACAAATCATCGATAAAGATAATGAAGTAGCTATAACCATCTCTGGCTTGCACATCAAATGGCCCACACATATCGGTGTGTACCAGGGCAAGTAACTCAATGGCCCTTTCCCCATGTCCTACAAAGGATAACTTGATCATTTTTTTTCGAAGACAAGATTCACAAGCTGGATATGACTCTGGGTTAAGAGAGCCAAGGATCCCATCCCTTTTCAGTTTGTTTATTCTATCCTCTCCAATATGGCTTAATCTATGATGCCACAAGTACTTCTGGTTAATTTTATTTCTGGATCTCTTTTGACCTACGACACTCACTATTTGCTCGTTCAAATTCACATTTGCATCAACATGCAAGTGATATAGACTGTCAATTAAAAGATCTTATACAATCAATTTATTTCATAAATAAATGGAATAAAAGTTTTTATTGAAATTAATTTTAAAATTTTTTTGTGCTAGCACAGACACAAAAATCAAATTCTGACTAGCTATAGGAACAAAATAATAATCTTTTAAATCTAATCTAAAATCTAACGGTAATCGAAGAGGATAAGTATCAACAGCTTCTGCAGTAACTTTTGCTCTATTGCCTATCCGAAGGATTATGTCACCTTCCCTCAACCTCCTACTTTTTATTAGACCCTACATTAAGGTACATATATGAATACTCGAACCAGAGTCTAATACCTTAGTAGAAGTAAAAGAAATCATAAAGTTAGATTCAATTACGAGCATACTTTCTGAAGGTTTATCATCCTTCTTAGTCTTTAGGCTCTTCAGGTAGAGTGGACAGTTCCCCCTTCAATGGCCTTTAGCATCATAGTAAAAATACTTTCTCTTTGCTTCAGCCTTCTTAAGAATATTTTTCTTTGGCTTGCTCTCTTTCTTCTGCTTCTTAGCGGATTTAGTCTTCTTCTTCCCAGTAGACTTTCTCTTGGAAGAAGTCTGCTTCATAGTGAGAACAATATCCCTTGAACTCTTCAAAGTTTCTTCCGTAGTGACCAACATGTTGACTAATTTGGATATAGTGCAATCAAGTTTATTCATATAAAAATTTATAATAAATTAACTATATAAACTTGTAAGGGATTGAAGGAACAAATCCATCTGCAATTCCTTTTGCATTTCAAGCCCAAGCTTCTCAAGCTCCTTAATGTCCTTGATCACTGTCATACAGTGCTCATGGACAGACTACCCTTCATGCATCTTCAAATTGAAGAGTCTGTTGGATACTTTGAAGCGTACAATATGGCTCTACTCACCATATAACTCTTGCAGGTGAGTTATCATAGCCCTGACAGTGGGCATATGCTCATACTGGCTTTGCGACTTATTTAACATAGATGCCAGCACATAGCACTTGACCCGACTGTCTTCATCCGTCCACTTTTCAAAGGCTACTTTTTGCTCAGTAGTAGGACGATTTGGTAACACTATGGATTCCTGATCGAGTACATGACCTAATTTTTTTTAAGTCAAAATAATCCTGAGATTTTTGAGTCAGTCTTTATAATTAGTTTCGATCAAATGATTGGTTTCAAGGATGTAGGCTAGAGGGTTTAAGGTTAACATAGTTTAACTGCGAAAGTAGAGATTCAAGTTAGACTTTTGTACTTTAAAGTTATATTTATTTCTGAAGACTTTAACATGCAAACAATAACTTTCACTAATTTTTTAGATCCCTCCACTTTTTGGATGGGAAACAGAAATCCTAATGCGATAAAATGATTCCTAATGGGTGCTGTGGTCCCACCGATGCCACACACCTCATCTAACAATTATTGGTAATATGCACACTAATACGTGAATAACTCTTTGCCTAGATGCTTCTCTAAGCATATTGCAGCGACTTGATCTCTAAGTCATATGGGCTCGCCTAACAGTTATTGATCACACTCCTTAGTTAAGTCCGACCCACCGTTCACAAGCAGATGCAAGACCATCATTGGGTCCCTCACCTAACAGTTATTGGATCCAATCCCATCCTCATCCTAGAGTAACTCTTTGATAATAGAGTGGTTGTGTGTTCTCGGTGCAACTGAACCACTATAACCAGTCGAGAACAATCAACATCAGTAGCACGTCCGCACATCTACAATGAAGGAAGACCTATGGATTTAATATTTATGGAGAGGTTTAGATTTAGGTCTCATCTAATCAATCATCATATGATCGATCTAATTAGCATGGGCTAAAATAAAAATGCCAAGCAACCCAATTGAAGAATCAATCTTCCAAATTGATCAGGTAAGTAGAGATCAGTGGAGGTCCCCCGTTACTTTTCTTAGATACCAATAAATTTGTCAGATCAACTAATGAAATCAATTAAATAACTATATCTCAATTACTTGTCTTAGACACCAATAGGTCAATTGGTCCAAATAGATTAACTTAAGCAAATTAAGCTCAAACCATCGAGCCAAATTAGATCCTTAGGTTAATTGATTCTACAAATGAAATTCAATCGATTTGATCAACAATAATTGTATAATCATTTAACTTAATTAATCTAACCCTAATCAATACTTTACTTAGTTTAATCAATTACTTAATTGAATTAGATCCTAATGTTCAAATCATAAATCTTAGATGCAAACTAATTACATGACCTAACTTTTGATTTTTTTCATAACCAAAACTCTCATGCACAAACACAAATTTTAGATTCTAAAATTAAATTTTAGATCTAATTTTTTTATATGAAAGATAAGTTTTAAATTATGAAATAATTTTTAGATTTAACATACAAATATATATCTCATATATGTATGTAAAATTCAGATCTAAACTAAAATTCAGATCATAATATGATATCATATATCTCATATATAAATCATAAAATATATTAAAAATAATTTTGTAACCTAAACATGTAATTATATATCACATACATAAATCATGAATTAGATCAAATAAAATTTCAAATTTATGCATGCATCCACATATGAATATGAACTAGAAAATGTTCTAGATCAAAATTTAGATCTATGCATGCTTTAACGTATCAACTATATATTATAAAATTAAATATAAAATAAAATTTTAGATTCAAAATATTCATCTATACATCTCATATATAAAAAAAATCAGATTTTAAAATTTTTTTCAAAATATGTATATCAATTTCATGCATATGAAATTTATGGCTCTATGCCACTGTTGGAATTTCTATGTCGGGGCATGCATGTATGTTTTTAATTTTTTTTTTAAATATGATAATAAAATAAAAAATTAAAATTTTTTTTAATCTATATCATGCACGCATAAAATATAAACTACAAGGATCTACTTCATATGTTGAAATTAAACATATGCTAAAATTGATCATGTGATCGAATCACATACCTGTATCGTAATTTATTTCTTCAAATCTGAATTTGAAAGAAAAGAGACTCTCTCTTAGCCACGTAAGTATCTAATCTTTAGGGTATCCACTCAGGATCAGTCTGAAATAGTCCTCTTAAAATTGATTTTTCTTCTCTAAGAAAAATCAACCTGCAAATCTGAGCGAAGTCTGGATCGCGATTAACTCTTTAATCATTTTCTGGATCTTCTTCTTCTTGTCTTCTCTTACTTTTCTTTTCTTGATTATACTGCTACCAGAGACTAGAAACCAGCACAAGAGGTGGATGCCCAAAGCCCTTATGGGCATGAAGAAGATGGATGCCCAAAGAGGAGGACATTGGACGTTCAAGTGAGAAGAGAGGGAGAGAGGAAGAGAGGGCATGGGGCTCTCCTTGGTGGGTGTGGGGCTATTGGTTTGAGTGCCTAGAGACCTTAGGGGAGGTCCCTTTAAATAGGCATAAGGTTTGAATCCTATTCAAAACCAAATAAGCTCTTAATATAAATCCTACTTGCATTAGGTTTTCTAATAACTTAAGTTATTCAATTTTCTTAAGAAAACTTATTAGGTGCCAACTCTTGGAGCCTTTGCATCCATAAAATCACACCCCATTTTACACCCAAGAGATGCCCCATCAAAGATCCACAAGCCCTCTAAAGGTGGGACATGCCCAACTTGATCAAATCAAGTGGCACCCCATCAAAACTATCAAGGAAATAAACTAAGGACTTGCATCCTTAATTTATTTGATCTAAAATCTTAAGCACCCAACAATTGGAGCTCAATAAATCTAATTCATTTAGATTATTAGCAGATAATTAAGTTTGAATTATCTTATCGAATAAGAAAATCAAATATAAAGAGAAAATTGTGTCCAATCATATGCTAGCAAGGTTATCTTGAATCCAATAGAATTTTTTTAAATTCCATTGACACTTCATAAGTCTAATTATTTATTCCAGATCTAATCTCTTTATTGTGTGACCCTATAGATTCAATTCTATTTGGTAGTGAGATATACAATGATCTCTATCATTGTATCATTGAAACTCTTTTCAATGGATCGAAATAATTTTACTCTAACTCATCAAGGATTGTTGATCCTGAGCAACCCTAGTGAGCTCTCACAATCCACCAGTGACACTAGCAGTATGTAGTGACAATGTAGTAGAACCAAAAATGAATCTTAAGGTGTAGTTAATGTGTAATTCAGTCCTTCTATCGTGAGTCCCGACTAGATGGCAGGTCATGAATAAATCGTCAAATCTTATCATCAGTCATATAATAAACTCGATCAGCTCAAGTTCAATTATGATTTTTATGAAAAAAATTTTTCATCAATCACAGTACTGTGGTTACAGACTCTCGGACTTAGCCTCTCAAATCTCATAGAACTACTCCTCTCTATCAAAGTCGATAGATCCCATCTTGATGCTTATCCTACTTCTATAGTAGATCAACTGTCACCAACATCCACTACAAATGCTCATTGAGATCATGTTTATGTGTCAGTCAAACTCTAGCGGCCTCATTGTGAGCAGTCGTACCATCTCAGATTAAAAGACTATTCACACAACTACAACATCGAGACAATCACCGACGATCGAGTAAAAATTCAAGTGATCTCTCGTATGATCATGCTCAGTACTAGTTGTTCTCTAACAACTATCCACACTTGTCGTTCACTATCTCTATACTATAGATCAAAGACTCATCTATCTTGAAGGAAATGATCTGTGCATCAGTTTATCTGAATCGATCACCATCCTCATGATGATATTATAATCGAGAGTATTGAAGAATTAAATATATATCTTTAATTTTCAACACTTTGAGAATATGTATCGAAAAGTTAATTTCATAGATGATTCAAGGACACATCACACTTGAATAAAAAGTAAACTTGCCCTTTTATGAATCAAATCAATGTATTAAGTATAAAATTATATCCTAAATTTATTACAATATGTCAGTCATATTGACTTACAGGACATACATCTAACAATTTTAATTTTTAAGATGAGTCCTGAACTCTCTTTGAACCATCTGGGACAAATGCTTCAGACCTTAAAAAAAATCAGCAGTATCTAAACCTTAAGAAGTGTACCTTTTTAACTAATAGCCTTATCTTCCTAGGCTATATTGTGTCTGCTAATGGGATTAAAGTAGATCTTGCTAAGGTTAAGGCAATTCAAAACTGAACAACCCCAAAAACCAACACTGAGATTCGAAGCTTCCATGGACTTGCATTGTTCTATCGACTCTTCATTTAAAATTTTAGTTCCTTGATTGCCTCCATTATAGACTGTTTGAAAACAAATTTTTTTTTGAACCCTTGAGACTGAACAAAACTTCAAAATGGTTAAAGACAGGCTCATGAGTGTATGCATACTTGCCCTACCTAACTTTGATAAGGTATTCAAAGTTGATTATGATGCCTTTCATATTGGAATAGAGGCTGTGTTATCCCAAGAAAAGTGACCCATAGCCTTCTTTACTGAGAAATTGAATGATGCTCGATCGTGTTATTCTATGTATGATCTTGAGTTCTACGTGATTATACAGGCCTTGAAGCACTGACGACTATATTTGATTGATCAAGAGTTCATCCTTAATTCAGACCATGAAACCTTGCATTATTTGAATTTCCAAAAGAACCTTAACAAAAGGCATACCAAATGGACTGCATTTCTACAAGAGTACACCTTTCGCTTGAGACATAAGCAGAATATAGCCAATCAGGTTGTTGATGCTTTTAGCCATAGGATCCATCTCCTTATCACGGCTTCCTTACAAATTTTAGGGCTTAAGACTATTAAGGATCAATATAAAGATGACCCTTACTTCGGATCTATAATGAAAAAATATGTCTTCCAACACTAGTTTGACCTCTGATTTCTGCATTAAATTTGGATATCTTTTTAGGTGATCCAAGTTATGCATACTAGAGGGTTTGTTGAGAGAGTCCTTAATATAAGACCTGCATAGTTGCAGTTTAGGAGGACATTTTGGATAGGATAAAACCTAAGGGTTAGCTCAAGAGCACTACTATTGACCAAACATGCATAAAGATGTAGAATGATTCATTCAACATTATATGACTTGTCAAATATTTAAGGGTCAAAAATAGAACACGGGTTTATATACTCCTCTCCCCATTCCCTCTGGTCCTTGAGAAGACGTCTCTATGGACTTTGTTCTTAGCCAATCCAAAACTGCATGACATGTTGACTCAATTTTTGTGGTCATAGATCGCTTCACTAAAATAGCCCATTTCATTCCTTGTAAAAAGATGTCTGATACATCACATATTGCAAAACTATTTTTCAATGAAATTATACATGTGCATGGTATTTCTAGGTCAATCACATCAGATAGAGATACTAAATTTATAAATTATTTTTGGAAAACTCTGATAGCCAGAGCAGGAAGTAGATTAAATTTTAGTAGCCCATATCATCTGCAAATTGATAGACAGATTGAGGTGGTAAATCGATCTTTGGATAATCTTTTAAGATGCTTGATGGATGAAAGACCAAAATAATGGGATTTAATCATACCACAAGCCGAGTTTGCATATAATAGTTTCATCAATAGAACTATAGAAAAATCTCCTTTTGAAACTCTCTATGGCCGTCCTATTCTTCATTTTCTTGATCGAACATATTTCATATCTTGGAAGAGTTAGTGTAGAAGCCAAGTCCTACTTGAAACATGTTCAAGAGGTATAACAGTAGGTCAACAAAAGATTGCGAGATTATCTCGCCAAATATAAGGAGCAGCGGATCTACACCACCAAGATATGGATTTTAGTGAGGGAGATAGTGTTTTGGTCTATTTCAGTAAGAAGAGATTTTCAGTTAAAAATCATAGCAAGCTGGGTAGAAAGGAGTTTGGGCCATTCAAAATTCTCAAAAAGCTGGAAAAGAATGCCTACCTTATAGATCTACCACCAGAAATATCTACATCCCCAATTTTTAATATGACTGATTTGTTCGAGTATTATGGAGGGACACCCACTATTGCAGGTGTCAAGGTGCTACCTTTCATTATAGATGCAAAGATGACATCAAAGGGCATAGAGGACATTTTGGATGTTCATGAGATTGGGACATGTCAGGGTACCCATCACCAATATTTGGTCTGTTGGTAAGGGCGTCCAATGACTGACAGTAGCTGGATTCTGAGATAGATTTGCACCAGCTTCGAGAGGATCTATACTAAAGTTATCGGGAGGCTATCTCAATGGGATCGAGATCTCTCCCAACTGGAGAGAACTGATGCAGTGCATCAAGTCATTATTTTATCTTATTTATCAAGTCATTATTTTTCTTGATCTTATTGAAGGAAAAACTACTTTTTTTCTTATAGGATCTTCCATATTTCATCAAATCTGGGATGGAATAATTTTAAAAAAAAATTATCCTATATTTATTTTAGATCTAAATTTTTAGATCTAATTTTATTATCTAATATTAATTCTAAAATAAATCTAAAAGCATGAGAAAATATGAAATACCTCAAGGGTAATCTAATTACCCTGTAGATGATCGCAACAAGCCTGAGGTTCTGATTTAGCCATGCAATCATCTGGCTTCTACCAGTATCCACTCGGGCAGGACCTAGATCATCTTCTCCTTGTGACTCTCTGCTCCAAAAATCAAAACTAAATCTGATTAGAAAGATCTTCAAAAGTCTTCATGAAGTTGGAGCAGTAGCTTGTCGAAGAACTCCTGCAGCCTTCCTGTTCAAGACGTCACCACACCTTGATCTTGCACCAAATAGATGTCTAACTCCTTGGGTGTGTAGAGGGGAGGGAGGACTTCAGATGGAATATGGAGAAGAAGAGGGGGGGTGGCAGCTTTGATGGGTTTGGTGCAATCACTTGAAACCCTAGGCACAGACAGGGTTTATATAGACCCTGCTGCGCTGCGCAGTGCCACATCATTCGATCAATCAAAAAATTCTAATAAATCTGAAAAAATTTTGATTGGTGGAGTGATGTCATCTGATCACATCAAATAAGAACCCAAGCCTCTCTCCAAGAGTTGGTGCCAACATTGGATAAGTACAATCATGTTGGTGCCAAAGAGTCCATGTTGATCAAATCAACTTCCATCCTTATCCACTTGGGGCGCCCTCTTTATCCAATTGGGCTCACACCATAATTTGATTATGGCACCTAATTTGATTCTGATTTGGTATGTGGACACTCCACAAAAATTCTTCAATGAGCTCTTGCTAAGTGGCTTTCAATTTAAGACCCATATGTCAACTTTTGACTGATGTCCTAAAATGAAATTGACAGGTGACAGGAATTAGCAGGTGCTTGTCGTAAATTCATCTCATGAATTAAGACAAGCCTTTTCTGAGCTGGACAAGCTTCATTTAAACTGAGAGAAACCTTCTCGAGGTTCTCTGGGTGAGTCAAATTATATTTGGCTCAGTCGAGATAAAAAAGATTATAAGAGGAGAAAATTAGGCTCAATCGTGTGCTAGCACAATTTTCTTTAACCTAACTGGATCTAATCCAAATCAATTGGACTAGCTAAATTGATGACATCCAGATCCTAACCCTTGTTAGTGTGACCCAGTTAGGTTCAATTTCATATGGTAATGAGACATGTTGTGATCTCATCATCGACATCATCGAAACTCCTTTCGATGGATCAGAACTCTTCTGATTCATACAATTAGAATGATCGATCATCAAGATCATTCTAATTACTCTCAAAATCTATCAGTGACACCTAGCAGTATATAGTGACAACCCATCAGAACTGAAGATGAATCTCTCGATGCAGCTACTTGTGTGATTGAGTTCTTTTATCATAAGATCTGACTGAATTAGGGTTAACGTGAACTCGTCAAACCCAACATCAGTCATATGAATCAATCGATCGATCTGAGTCCGATGTGAAACCCTAATGAAAAACTCTTTTCCATTATTTCACTCTGCCATGGCCATGGGCTTAAGGACTCGATCTTTCGATCACCATAGAACTACTCCTCTCATCTATCAAGGTTGATAGATCCCATCTTGGTGCGACCTAGTTCCTATAATGAATATGCCACAGCCAACATACACCTCAGAGTTTCGAATGGCTAGGAGATCGAGTTATGGTATAGTCAAACTATAACACACTCAAGGTAAATTGTCGATGCACCTCAGATCAAAAAATTAGACACACAACTGCAGCATCAAACTAGTCATCGACGAGAAGGTAGACTTCCTTATGACTGCTCGATATGGTCATGCTCAGTACTCTCATTCTTAACGAATACTTGTACTCTCACTTCGGTGTCTCCACACCGTAGAATCAAGACACATCTACCCTAAGGAAGTGATCTGTTATGATTTGATACCTCGAGATTCAGCCCACATTGAGTCCACAACGAGATTTGCGGCAAAAAATGGAGTCCAACGAGATCAAGATCACCTGAAACGGAGCTCGGATGGAGGAGATACGAGCTTTTGAATTTGGCACGAGATTCGAGGTGGTGGAGGACCACCGGTGACCGACGGCGGGTGGCAGCGGTGCGGCCGCAGGCGGCGGCGTGCGGGACGTGCGACCCAGGCCCGCGGCCCACGCGGGCGGGAGGCCCAGGTGGGCGCGCGGCCCAGCTGGGTGCGCGGCCCAAGCGGGGGCGCGGCCCAGCCTGGCACGCGGCCCAGCCGGGCGCGCGGCCCAGCCGGGCGCGTGGCCCAGGCGCGCACAGGCCCTCGCGCGGGAGCGGGCCGGCCCAGCCGGCCCTGCTGGCCCTTCGCACCGGTCCACCGTGGACCGAGCGGTCCACGGCTGGGCCTATGGACCGCGTGGGCATTTTCCATGCATTTCTCGCGGTCCATGGCACTATTCCGTGGATCGGAGTGTGATCCGACGGCATAGGTGGCTCCCGGTCTTGATCCGACGGTCTGGAACGTGATTTGGGTTGATTAAGGAGTCCTAATCATGATCTAAGTCATGATTAAGGTCTATAAAAAGCCCTATACACAGAGTAAAGGACGTGGTTTGGGTTTCTCGCCGTACAGAGCCGTACGAACTTCGATTGAAGAGAGAGAGGCGGAAGCGCTGAGAGAGAAGAAGCAGGAGGCTCCTGGACAGCGGTCGCCAGGCACTTCAGGGGTTCAGGGGGATCTTCCAAGAGAGAGAGCTTTTGTGAGGAGAACTTCAGGTGAGAGAGAATTGGGTGTACAAGGGTTGAGGGTGAGGTCTCCTCTTGTAAAATTTTTTTTTCATTGTGAAGTTTGCATGCCCCGTGGAGGCTAGCCCTTTTGTGGCTGATCCACGTATTTTGATTGTTTTCCTTTTGTTTCGTTTCTTCTTTCTTCCTGCTGCATCGTGTGGTATTGAAAAGATCTTGGGAGGTGGTGTCCTAACCAGACATCCACCCAACAAGTGGTATCAGAGCAAGGCGATACAAGGACACAGATTGCAGCGGTGGTGAGCAAGACTGAAGATGGAGAAGACAGGAACAATCAAGATGGAGATCAACAAATTTGATGGTAAGAGCAATTTCTCCTTGTGGCAAGCAAGGGTGAAGGACGTGCTCATCCAACAGGGGTTGATCGATGCTCTCTTGTGCGATGAGAAGCCGACCATCATAGAGGTACGGGATTGGAAATGGCTACAAATGCAGGCGGTGAGTACCATCCGCATGTACCTGATGGATGAGGTGGTGATCCATGTGCTGAGCGAGACTTCTCCGACGGTACTATGGTCGAAGCTCGAGGAGTTGTACATGGCGAAGTCTCTCACCAACACACTTTTCCTCTGGAGGCAGTTTTACCAACTACAGATAACTGAGGGATAGAGCATGCAGGAGCATCTCAGCCACTTCCAGAAGATCCTCACTGACCTCCTTAGCGTTGGCGAGAATGTTGAGGAGAAGACCAGGGCGCTGGTTTTGCTGGCGTCGCTTCTCCCTTCGTATGAGTCCTTGGTGACTGCTCTTCTAGTAGGGAAGAGCACTATCAAGATGGACGAGGTCACCACAGTGATACTCAAGAATGAGGTTCTCAGGAGGGAGAACCCAACTTCGAGCTCAGGTGCCGGTAGCTCAGCTTTGGTGGCTTCTGGAGGAGCAGGAGGTGGTAGACGGAGCGACAGGAGATCGCAACGAGGGCGGTCTAAGTCCAGGAGGGACTTAAGCAAAACCTAATGTTACCGATGTGATGAGTTGGGGTATGTAGCCAGAGATTATCCTCAACTCAAAAATCGGACGGTGGCTGCTGTAGCGACGGCCGACAGCGATTTAGAGGGAGATATCCTGGAGATATCTGACGAGGTATCTACTTCTTCCCAGCAGTGGATATTAGATTCTGCATGCCCCTATCATGTATGTTGCAGAGAGGAGCAGTTTGACTCCTTGGAGAACAGTGAGGACACTGTATATTTACCGGATGGATCGAGCTGTGCGATCAGAGGCATTGGGATGGTCAGCTGGAGGACACATGATGGTGCAGTGAGGAGATTGGGGGATGTCCGATACATACCCGATTTCAGGTGAAATCTTATCTCACTTAGCAGACTGGATTCGAGAGGCTACAGGACGGTAGCTGGTGGAGGAATCCTAAGGGTGCTACGCAGCGATAGGATTGTGCTGGAGGGGAAGAAAGGGAGCAGAGGATATTATTACCCGGCAGGGAGCCCAGTGTGAGGTGGAGCTTCGGGAGTCAGGTGGAGCCCAGAGTGAGGTGGAGCTCCAGGAGGCGGATCGGGCACGAGACAGGAGACTTAGGAGGACGAGAGGCAACGTCGCAAGGTGAAATTCCTACTGCCGCAAAATGATGCCCCGAGCAGGTCTCAGGTCAGGAGGAGCACAGCATACGACGGAGATGGGATCGAGCAGCCTGACTCGACTCCCATGTTTACCCATCCATGATCAGCAGGCGATTGCCCCAGGGTATGGGGGCGAGGAGATCCAGAAGCTCTCAGAGTTTGAAGGAGGTCGAATATCGAGTCGAGGTGGAGATTGTTAGGATTTGATACCTCGAGATTCAACCCAAATTGAGCCCACAGTGAGATTCGCGATAAAAAACGGAGTCCAACGAGACTAAGATCATCTAAAACGGAGCTCGAATTGAGGAGATACGAGCTTTTGAAGTCGGCACGAGATTCAAGGTGGTGGAGGACCGCCGGCGACCGGTGGCGGGCAGCAGCGGCGCAGTCGCAGGCGGTGGTGCGCGGGACGCGCGACCCAGGCCCGCGCGGGATGCGCGACCCAGGCCCGCGGCCCACGCGGGCGGGAGGCCCAGGCGGGCGCGCGGCCCAGCCAGGCGTGCGGCCTAGGCGCGCGCAGGCCCGCGCGCGGGAGCAGGCCGGCCCAGCCGGCCCTGCTGGCCCTTTGCACCGGTCCATCGTGGACCGGGCGATCCACGGCTGGGCCTGTGGACCGCGTGGGCATTTCCCACGTGTTTCTCGTGGTCCACGATACTATTCCATGGATCGGAGCGCGATCCGACGACATGGGTGGCTCCCAGTCTTGATCCGACGGTCTGGGACGTGATTTGGGTTGATTAAGGAGTCCTAATCATAATCTAAGTCGTGATTAAGGTCTATAAAAAGTCCTGTACATAGAGTAAAGGGCGTGGTTTGAGTTTCTCACCATACAGAGCCGTACGAACCCTGATTGAAGAGAGAGAGGCGGAAGCGCTGAGAGAGAAGGAGCAGGAGGCTCCTGGACAGCGGTCGCCAGGCACTTCAAGGGTTCAGGGGGGTCTTCCAAGAGAGAGAGCTTTTGTGAAGGAAACTTTAGGTGAGAGAGAATTGGATATACAAGGGTTGAGGGTGAGGTCTCCTCTTGTAAATTTTTTTTTTCATAGTGAAGTTTGCATGCCCCGTGGAGGCGAGCCCTTTTGTGGTTGATCCACGTATTTTGATTGTTTTCTTTTTGTTTTGTTTCTTCTTTCTTCCTGCTGCATCGCGTGGTACTGAAAAGATCTTGGGAGGTGGTATCCTGGCCAAACATCCACCCAAATGATCGTACACCAATCTTTCAGATCGATCACCATCCTCGTGATGATCCTATGGTCAGGAGCTATTTATGAGTTAGTTATGTAAATTTATGCCTTAAATTTTTAACTCTTGAAAATATGAATTGACATTCCTACTAACTTGAAGGATGTATCACAGACACAATGTACACAATGTGATAGAAGAATAATCTATTTATTGATTTATAGTCAAAATTATAAATTTGTCCTTAGATTTGTACAGAATTGTGTCAGCCAATCTGGCATTTAGGGCACACATCTAACAAACTCCCACTTGACCTAATGCCAATTGGCTACATATCCAAGTCCCATCTTCTCAAGATAGGCTTTGATCTTTTGCTGGCCTAATGGCTTTGTCAGTGGGTCTGCCACATTGTCTGTGGAGTCGACCCTCTTAACCTCGACATAACCTTTTTCGAGGTAATCACAGATCAGATGGAATCGCCGCTCGATGTGCTTGGACTTCTAGTGAGACCTTGGCTCCTTAGCTAGGGCTATGGCACCATTATTATCGCAGTAAAGAGGGATGGCATCCGATGACATCACTCCAAGCTCCACGATAATTTTTTTATACCAGAATGCCTCCTTCGCAGCTTTCAATGAAGCAATATACTCTGCCTCCATGGTGGAATCAGCAATCACCGTCTGCTTGGAACTCTTCCAACTAACTACACCACTATTGCAAATGAATAGACTCCCAGATGTTGACTTTCGATCATCTATATCAGAAATAAAGTCTGAGTCTATATATCCCTGAATCTGGAGTTCTCCATTCCCAAAGACTAGAAACATATCCTTAGTCCTTCTTAAGTACTTAAGGATACATTTCACAGAAGTCCAGTGCTCTTCATCTGGATTCGACTGATATCTGCTTGTGACACTCACAGCATGGGCTATATCAGGTCGTGTACATAGCATGGCATACATGAGGCTCCCTATTGCCGAAGCATAAAAAATTTTGCTCAAGCATTCAATCTCCTCAGCTGTGCTAGGGCACATCTTCTTGGAGAGATGAATGCCATATCTAAAAGGTACTAAACCTCTTTTGGAGTTTTTCATGCTAAGACTTTTTAGCACCTCCTCTATGTACATCTTCTGTGAAAGTTCCAGCATCCTATTTGGTCTATCTTTATAGACCTTAATACCCAGTATAAAGGATGCCTCTCCTAGATCTTTCATAGAGAACTCTTTAGACAACCATATTTTGACCGAGGTCAACATGGGAATGTCATTCCCAATTAGGAGGATGTCATCTACGTACAATACGAGGAAGACAATTGCACTCCCACTAACCTTTTTGAACACACATAGTTCCTCCTCATTCTTGATGAAACCAAATATTTTGATCACATCATTGAAACGAGTATTCCAGCTCCAAGATATTTGCTTAAGTCCATAAATGGACCTTTGCAGCTTGCAGACCTTGTGATCATCATCACTGGATGTGAAACCAAGTGGTTGTTCCATATAGATATCTTCCTCAAGATATCCATTTAAGAACACCGTTTTCACGTCCATCTGTCATATTTCATAATCAAAATAGGCTGTAACAGCAAGCAATGTGCGGATGGATTTTAGCATGACTACGGACGAGAAGGTATCCTGATAGTCAATGCCTTCGCGCTGACTATAACCTTTCGCTACGAGCCTAGCCTTGAATGTCTCTACATTTTCATCTGCACCTATCTTTCTCTTGAAGATCCATTTACACCCAATAGGTACAATATCTTCAGGTGGATCTACCAAGGTCCAAACTTGGTTTGAGTGCATCGAGTCAATTTCTGATCTCATTGCCTCCAACCATTTCTCGAAGTCGATATCTGATATCGCCTCATCATAGGTCTTGGGATCATCACCATGAGCCTCATTTTTCATGAAGAATATTTTCTCTATATCCTCTTGTATAGTACCTAAGTACCTTTCAGGAGGACGAAAAATTCTAGTCGATCTACGAGGTGGAAGAGGTTGTATTAGGACTGGTTCTGATTGATTTGGTTCCTCAGGTTCTTTAGCTCGTTGCTCTTGGAAGACATTCTCCTTGAGCTTAATTATTCTTCCGATACCACCATCTTGAATAAACTATATTTCAAGAAAAATAATATTTCGACTCACAATCACATTGTGGTCTTTCGAAATATAAAAATAGTATCCTAATGACTCTTTAGGATATCCTATGAATCAAGCTCTAAAATGCCTGAACTTTAACTTGTCCACCTGCTGTCTCTTGACATGAGCCGGACAACCTCAAATTCTGAGATGATTCAGACTTAGCTTCTTACCATGCCATATCTCATATGGTGTGGTAGGAATAGTTTTAGATGAAACCCTATTCAATACATATATTGCTGTCATGAGATAATATCTCCAAAGAAACTCAGGGGGTCCGTGAAGCTCATCATGGAATGGACCATATCTAATAGGATCCGATTTCTCCGTTCTGAAACTCCGTTAAGTTGTGGCGTTTCAGGTGGAGTCCATTGAGAGACTATGCCATTATCCTTAAGATAGTCTAGAAACTCCTGACTAAGGTATTCACCTCCTCGATCTGATCGAAGAACCTTAATGGGCTTTCCTGTTTGTTTTTCTACCTCATGCCTGAATTCTTTAAACTTTTCAAATGCTTCAGACTTATGTTTCATTAGAAACATATATCCGTACCTAGACATATCATCGGTAAAGGTAATGAAGTAGACATAGTTGCCTCTAACCGGTACATCAAATGGGCTGCACACATCTGTATGTACTAGGGCAAGTAGGTCTGTGGCCCTTTCCCCGTGTCCCACAAAAGGAAGCTTGGTCATTTTGCCTTGAAGGCATGATTCACAAACTGGATATGACTCGAAAGTCAACGGACTCAATAGCCCAAATTTTTTTAATTTGTTAACCCTGTCTTCCGCTATATGACCTAACCTTAGGTGCCACAGATACCTATCATTTAGACTATCTCTAGGCCTTTTAATTCCTATGACATTCACATTTTGCTCGATATTAAATACAGATACACCAATATGTAGCTGATAGAGACCGTTAATAAGAAAATCATTTGTAACTTTATTATTTTCATAAAATATGTTACAATGGTCCTTATGAAAGCTAATCACATAGCCTTCTTGTGCTAAACATGAAACAGAAATCAAACTCCTGCTTGCTGCAGGCACATAATAATAGTCTCTAAGAACTAAATCTAATCTTAACAGTAATCACAAAGGGTAGGTTCCCATGGCCACAGCAGCAACTCTTGCTTCGTTTCTGATGCGTAGGATCATATCCCCATCCCTCAGCCTCCTGCTCTCCTCAAGATCCTACATAAAAGTACACAAATGAGCATTAAAACCAGAGTCAAGTACCCAACTGGATGCAGAGAAAATCATAAGATTAGATTCTATAACGAGCATACCTCCAGAAGGACCATCCTTCTTGTTCTTCAGGGTGGCCAGGTATCAAGGACAGTTTCGTTTCCAATGGCTGTCTAAATTACAGTGGAAATATTTTTTCTTTTCAACAGTCTTCTTCTTCGGTTCCATCTTCTTCCTTTTCTCATCCACTTCTGCTTCTTCGCAGACTTTTTCTTCTTTCCAAAAGACTTTCTCTTGGAAGAAGTCCGTTCCATAGTAAGGACTAAGCCTTTTGAACTCTTCAAAAAAAGCTCAACCGTAACCAACATATTCATTAACTCAGTCAAGGTACACTGCATCTTATGCATATGGAAGTTCATGATAAACTGACCATATGCATCAGACAAGGACTGAAGGATCACATCAGTCTGAAAATCCTTATCTAAGATGACACCGAGCTTCTCAAGCTCCTCAAGATCCTTGATCATTGTCAAACAATGATCTTGGACTGACTGCCCATCATGCATTTTAGCCTTAAAAAATCTTTGACAAACTTGATACTTGGCTGCGTGACTTTGTTCACCAAACAACTCTTATAGGTGAGCCAACATTTGACGGATAGTCAAAATATTCTCATGTTGGCGCTGCAAGTCATCAGACATTGCACCCAACATGTAATACCTTGCTTTGTTATCATCATCTGTCCATTTTTTCAAAGACGCTCTCTGTTCAGCAGTCGGACGTGCTGGCATGGTAGGTGGATCTTGGTTCAAGATATGAGTCAATTTTTTGAAATCCAGAATAATTCTATAGTTCCTCAACCAGTCCTTGAAATTAGATCCAGTCAATCTGTGGGTGTCTAGTATTTTGGTCAGGGGGTTGGATGCAGACATGTTCCCTATAGAGAGTCAAAAGTTTTTAGTTAGATTTTGTAATCAGACTTAACCAATTTATTTAGGGATTTCATTTTTAAACAAATTAGGCTCTCACTATTTTCTCACATCCCTATACTCCCTTGGTAGAGATGTGAAAATCTCTGTGATCAGTGATTTCTAGTGGGTGGTGTGGTCTCACTGACTGGCTCACCACCTCACCTAACAGTTATTGATGATGGGTCAATCGATGAGTGGACAACTCTTGTTCAATGATTCTCTAATCATGGTGCACCCAAAACTTGGTCTCTAACTCATGAAGGTCACTGTGCCCGAAATATTGCTCCAATCTTTAGTTAAGTCAAACCCACCATTTGCATGAACTAGATTCCTGATTGGGTCCCTCACCATATCCAGAATATTGAGCCCAACCCATCCTCTAATTCGTAACATCCAATACCTAATGGACATGGTTGCATCTTTCCAGTGCAACTGAGCTACTGTATCCAGCCGAGAATAATCAACCCCGGGAAGGGCCCGCATATCCACAATGGTGGAAGACGTAGACTTAATATTTTTTTAGGAAGATTTGATTTAGGTCTCATTAAACTTGACTTGACATAGTATAACAATTATGTCTAACCTAGTGGCATGAGTTAGCTCGAATTGTTAGCCACCTCAAATCAGAATTGGGTCGACACATATGGCTAGGTAAGTGAGATCGATGGAAGGGATATGCCATTAACTCGACAAGAACGTATTCGAGTCGAGTAGCTCCCAATTAAAAATTAGTCGGTCGCATCTGCCCAACTTACCTTAGACACCAAATTATTGAACCAGAACTAATTGGGTTAGCCTATAATCCAGACTCTAACCACTGAGCCAAATAGGTCTTAACTTGATCGAGTCATATCTAAATGTGATTCAACCTTGACCCAGATATAATCCTATTAGACTGGTCAATTATTACCTTTCATGATCCCACCTAACCAATTGTTGATTTGGTTTAATCAACCGCTAGACCTAATTGAGCTACCCAAGTCCGAACCCAATTTTATGAAAATGACTTAGATCTGAAATTTTCAATTTTAGACCTAATTTAATTTCATAAGCTTAATTCATTAATTAAGTCTTGGGTTCATAAACAAAATATGTAAAATAAATCCTAAGATTTCAGGATCTAGGATTTTGCAGAAAAGTAAGTTTTGATTTCTGATTAAGGATGAACGCGCAGCACCCCTACACGTCATTAGAACATCCCATTGAATGGGAGGAGAGGGCCTTTAAACTCTACTTTATTCTTATGACCGGATGGCCATAAGGAACACCTTAATCAGAAATATAAATTTAACTACAAAACTAGTTAGATCTAAATTTACATATCATATATATAATTTAAGATCTAACTAATACATACTTTGCATACATCTCATGTATCAAAAATTGATCTAATTAACATGCTTTTAGATTTAATACATCACATGTAACATCTAAAAAATAAAATTTAAATTTAACTATTCAACATAAAATTTATTCTAGATAGTTACTAGAATAATTCTATAACTAGTTTAGGCATGCAACAGATCAATCTTATGTATTATCCAAATTTTTATTTTCTATTTTTGATCTGAATATATAACATTTATATTATCAAAATCAGAGAATAAATTAGATCTAAATTATATTTTAATCTCATTAAAATATAAACTTACAAGACTATTCATAGATCAAACATTCCTAATCTAGTCATGCATCTCATGCATGTTAGATCTTCTCAGATTTAATTTTAAATATTTTAATTTCAGATCTTATCATATCTGATGTGACATCTGAAATTTTTTAATATTAGATAAATTAAAATTAAAATCAGATCTAAATTAGATCTGAAACTGAGCCATCAATCTGGCTCTGATACCAGTTGAAGGAAAAACCATCTTTTTTCTTATAGGATCTTCCAGATTTCATCAAATCTGGGGTGAAATAATTTAAAAAAAAAAATTATCCTACATTTATTTCAGATCTAAATCTCTAGATCTAATTTTATTATCTGATATTAATTCTAAAATAAATCAAAAAGTATGAAGAAATATGAAATAACTCAAGGGTAATCTGATTACCCTGTAGATGATCACAGCAAGCCTGAGGTTCTGATTTAGCCACGCAATCGCCTGGCCTCTACCAGTATCCACTTGGACAGGACCTGGATTATCTTCTCCTCGCGACTCTCTGCTCCAAAAATTAAAACTAAATCTAAGTAGGAAGATCTTCAAAAGTCTTCCTGAATTTGGAGCAGCAGCTTGTCGAAGAACTTCTGCAGCCTTCCTGTTGAAGGCATCACCACACCTTGATCTTGCACCAGATGGACGCCCAACTCCTTGGGCATGTAGAGGGGAGGGAGGACTTCATATGGGACATGGAGAAGAGGAGGGGGGGCGGCAGCTTTGATGGGTTTGGTGCAATCACTTGAAACCCTAGGCGCAAATAGGGTTTATATAGACCCTGCTGCGCTGCGCAGTGCCACATCATTCGATCAAACAAAAAATTTCAATAAATTTGAAAAAATTTTGATTGATGGAGTGATGTCATCTGATCACATCAGATAAGAATCCAAGCCTCTCTCTAAGAGTTGGCACCAATATTGGATAAGCACAATCATGTTGGTGCCAAAGAGTTCATGTTGATCAAATCAACTTCCATCCTTATCCACTTGGGGCGCCCTCTTTATCCAATTGGGCTCACACCATAATTTGATTATGGCACCTAATTTGATGCTGATTTGACATGTGGATACTCCACAAAAATCCTTCAATGAGCTCTTGCTAAGTGGCCTTCAATTTAAGATCCATATGTCAACTTTTGACTGATGTCCTAAAATGAAATTGACAGGTGACAGGAATTAGCAAGTGCTTATCTTAAATTCATCTCATGAATTAAGACAAACCTTTTTTGAGCTGGACAAGCTTCATTTAGACTGAGAGAAACCTTCTCAAGATTCTCTAGGTGAGTCAAATCATATTTGGCTCAGTCGAGATAAAAAAGATGATACGAGGAGAAAATTAGGCTCAATCGTGTGCTAGCATAATTTTCTTGAACCTAATTGGATCTAATCCAAATCAATTGGACTAGCCCAATTGATGACATCCAGATCCTAACCCTTGTTAGTGTGACCCAGTTAGGTTTAATTTCATATGGTAATGAGACATATCGTGATCTCATCATCGACATCATCGAAACTCCTTTCGATGGATCAGAACTCTTCTGATTCATACAATTAGAATGATCGATCATCAAGATCATTCTAATTGCTCTCAAAATCTACCAGTGACATCTAGCAGTATATGGTGGCAACCCATCAGAACTGAAGACGAACCTCTCGATGCAGCTACCTGTGTGATTGAGTTCTTCTATCATGAGTTCCAACTGAATTAGGGTTAAGGTGAACTCGTCAAACCCAATATCAATCATATGAATCAATCGATTGATCCGAATTCGATGTGAAACCCTAATGAAAAACTCTTTTTCATTATTTCACTCTGCCATGGCCATGGGCTTAAGGACTCGATCTTTCGATCACCATAGGACTACTCCTCTCATCTACCGAGGTTAATAGATCCCATCTTGGTACGACCTAGTTCCTACAATCAATATGCCATAGCCAACATACACCTCAGGGTTTCGAATGGCTAGGAGATCGAGTTATGGTATAGTCAAACTATAACACACTCAAGGTGAACTGTCGATACACCTCAGGTCAAAGAATTAGACATACAACTGCAGCATCAAGCTAGTCATCGATGAGAAGGTAGACTTCCTTATGACTGCTCAATATGATCACGTTCAGTACTCTCGTTCTTAACGAATACCTGTACTCTCACTTCGGTGTCTCCACACCGTAGACTCAAGACACATCTACCCTAAGAAAGCGATTATACACCAACCTTCCGGATCGATCACCATCCTCGTGATGATCCTATAGTCAGGAGCTGTTTATGAGTTAGTTATGTAAATTCATGTCTTAAATTTTTAACTTTTGAAAATATAAATTGACATTCCTACTAACTCAAAGGATGTATCACAGACATAATATATATAATGTGATAGAAGAATAATCCATTTATTGATTTATAGTCAAAATTATAAATTTATCCTTAGATTTGTACAGAATTGTGTCAGCTAATCTGGCATCTAGGGCACACATCTAACACTTATTTGTGGTGATGATTCAATCCAACTTAATTATTTTAATAAAGATTGGATAAATAGATCCAAACTTGAATTAAATCCTTTTATTTATTTTTCAGCCAAATAGGAACGTCAAATCTAGATTTGCAGGGACCACATGATTCTCCAACAAATTTTTCTTTTATTAAAGAAGAGAAAAAGAAAAGAAAAAGAGAAAGAGAAAAAAAAGAGAAGACAAGAAAAAAGGGAAAGAGAAAAAAGAGAGAAAAAGAAAAAGGAAAAGAGAAAAAAATGAAAAGAAAAGAAAAGAGAGAAAAAAAGAGGAAGAAGAGAAAATGGTTTGTTTGACCAATTAAAAAAAGAAGAATAGAGAAAGAAAGAAGAAAATGATTATAAATATGGGCTCTTTGGGCTTTAGAAGGGGAGAAAAAAAACAAAGACTTTATAGAAATCCTAAATCTCTCTCTTTACATATAGCTTCAATCTACTATCTAATCTGTAGTCACTTTTTCCTTGCATCCGAATCGATCTCTCCCTCCGCTCTACTGCTTTTAGATCCTTCTTGTCTTTCATCCTTTTCATGTTGGAGTTTGTCCATTACGGTACCGCAAATCTTGATGGTCGTGGGTAACCCGCATCTGGTGAACTTGTTGTAACTTTAAATCTCACCGGCCTTCATCTTCTCATCCAAGAGAGTCGCCATTATCTTATCACAATCGCAATCTTTTACTTTCTTCACCTTCTTTCAAAATCTATCCACTTTCTTTTCAATAATTATACTTGAAAAGATTCATTTTCTGAAGATTTTTTTGAAACTTTTATATGCACTTGGTATTGATGTATTAATCTTAGTTGTTAGTCTTTCATTTTTAGTTCTTATAAATACTATTAACCTATTTTTGTATTAAATTATTGCTGAAATTTACTTTACTTCCTACGTTGGATTTTTATTAAATTATTGCGGCTACGTCAGAGAAGGAAAGAGAAAAGAGATAGTCAAAATATTCTCCTCTCTCTCCTCTTCTCTTCTTCTTCCTTCATTGAAAAAAAGCAGAGGAAGGAGAAAGATTTTAGACCAACCAATCCATGACAGCGACCCCTTGATGTTAGTAGAGGTAGCTCCAAGCCTCGATAGTTCGAGCATGGCCATATCTAGCGATGGCAGCTGGAGCGACAAAAGAAAAGAAGAAAGAAATAGGGAAAGCCTTGTTCCATCCAAAATCCAGCGGATAATAGCTTAATCAAACTGTCAATGGTGGTCATGGGGTAGAAAAGAAAAGGAGAAGAAGAGTTTGAGGTCAATACCTCAACTCGAGTGACAAATTGATGGTGACATGGTGAGGTTTTCTGATTGATTAAAGGGAATTAAGCTTGATGTTGGTGGCGATTGAGCAGAGTTATGAGCAAGATCCATGGAGGAAAGAGGAGAGGGCTTGTATAGATTGAATCTAGATACTATTAGAGTCCAACATGCCTCAAATTTCCTTTATTTGGACTCGAGAGAAGAGGTCGACTCCCATAAGGAGTCCGCTTTCATCTCGTGTCCAGAACGTAAGGTTCAGATTATTTTTTTTTGAATCTTTTCCATCCTTGCTCTGAGATTTATGTTGAGGAGTTGAATTTTGCAATCTCTTAAGTCGGTCAAAAAATCAGGCCTTTACAATATAACAATCCCCTCCTTCTGTTGTTCTTCGGATACCATCATGGTTGGCTCCTCTACAAGAGAGGAGCCCACCTATAGCCCAAAGTCCTACTCAATCCAATTGGATCCTTCTAGACTCTTGAGTATCCCTAGCGCCCTAGCGCCCACCTATAGCCCAAAGTCCTACTCAATCCAATTGGATCCTTCTAGACTCTTGAGTATCCCTAGCCCTAAATTCTGCCAAAGTAATAGTCTCACTCGCCTAGATTTCCGTCATCAATTTCTTAGGGAACCACCCCTAATTTCCAGATTTATTTTGGGTTTTCTTCTCAGATTTTGGGGGGTTGTGATCGCTGGAATCATAACATAAGGCCTTGCCGGAATTAGGTAACAGGTCCTGGCTTTGTTCTCCTATTCTTTTCTAAGTTTTTCCCGTAGTTTGTCGTCGGATTCACCTTAAACAGGACAGTCCTTGTTTTCCGTTTGGTTCCGCCAACTACCGCCAGCAACAGTTGTTGTCGGGGCCACTATTTTGCCGCCGCCGGGAGCCATGATAGATGAGTGCAAGAGAGCAAACTTTCAATCCAGCAAGGGCCATCAACCGGACGGCCACCTCTCGCTCCTCAGCTTCCTGCAATGCCCTCGCGAAGGCCTCATCGCGCTCAAATTCGGTAGGATCGATAAAGCGGTCGTTGGCATCGAACGCGTCCTCGCCGCAATCGCTCCACTCGACGCTCCCCGCCTCTTCGATGGGGTGGTCTGGATCGTCGCCGCCCTCGTACTCGTAGCTCGCAGCATCGGAGCTCTCGTAATCGCTGCGCTTTCCGTAGTTCATCTGCAGCATCATGTACGCCCGCTCCTGGACGAAGAATTCGCCAAATCCAAGAACATCAGAAACCCTAGCGCGAATGCCAAAGGCAAAGATCCAGCGATAGGGGCAGAGAGAGGGTCGAGGGGCTCACCTGTTCTTGAAGCGCACGGGCGAGGGCGAGGGCGAGGGCGAGGGCGAGGGCGGCGTCGACCTGGCTGAGGCTGTGAACGGCGTCCGTGTAGGCGGCGGCGCCACTCCTCCAGCGGGCTCGGCCTCCACCTCCACAGGCGGCGGGAGGTTCGGGCAAGGGTTTTCGTCTACAATCTTGTCTCCGGCACCGCTCTCCTTCGCGTTCTCCATCGGCAAGCGAACGCGAGAGAGAGAGAGAGAGCGAGCGAGAGCGAGGAACAGGTTGGGGGAGGGATTTGGAAAAGCGGCACGATTTAAACCCGACTTTAAATGGGGAACCCGGATATGCAACGCTACGAAAACAAAAATTATATGGGCGGGCACTAGAGCCCATCATATCGGACGGCTAGCTTCATGCCATATATTTTCTTTTAATATCTTAATTAAAAAAATAAAAATTAAATTCCTCCTATTAACACGACCGGTTAGTTTCATAATTAAAATAATAAAAAAAATAAGATACATAACTAAGAAATATCCTTCTGGCTATTCATATATTTTTCTTCCTTATCAAGAATCTCTATCCATTATTTTTCTCGTCAAGCCATATCCCAACCATAAGATTTTTCTCTCAAGTTTTTTCTCCTCTTTCAAACCCCACATGCCATCTCTTCTATCCATGAAATCTTCCTCGAGTCTCTTTCTCCTTTTCAAATCTTTCTTCTTTTCTAAGATCCATTAAAAGTTCAGTATTATTTTACCTAAAGATGTGTATTGGGATATCAGATAAATATTTTGTTAGGTATATATCAACTGATCATATATTATGTATTATTGGATATTAAGTTCGATAAACTATGTATAAATTTATCTATAAATATTTATTGAGCTGTTGTCGAATGTGTATCAAAAAAACTTATAGTATATATCAGTAAATCATTTAATGTATATCATTTGCTTACATATTATGTACTGATGAGCGTTATATTCTAAAAATTTTATATCGATTTATCTAAAGGTATGTATTAGAATGTTGAATGAATATTTTGATAGATATATATTGTTGGGTATAAAATACCTCCAACCGAAGTTCGTAAAAGCCGACCCTCCCTGGGCTCTTCCAACTTCCAACCTTGCACGATGTCTTTCTGAACTCCCCCGACTGTCCGAGCTTCCATAATGCCATCCGGACTTCTCCGATAATGAGCTCCCCCATTCATATATCGGACTGCTCCAAATGCTCTCCGGGCTTCATTATCAGCCGACTTTCTACAGTGATCGGCTACCCTCTGAATCTCTTCCAGACTTCTTCCTGCCACGACCGACTTTACTCCGAACTTTTTTCGGACTTCGTCAATGTCCGAGCTTCTCCAACAGCAGGATTTCTACAGTAACCAGACTCCATCCAAGTTTCTACGGTGGTCGACCGCCTTCCGGATTTCATCCGAGCTCCTACAAGAGCCGGATCCCAGCCGAACTTCTACAGCGATAGATCGCAGATGAATTTCTATAACGGACGGGCTCCACCACCGGATCTCTACTCCGATCTTCTATTGCAAGCATCTTCATCCGAGCTTCTACAATAAGAAGTCTCCATCCGAGCTTCCACGACAACCGATCTTCGTCCGAGCTCCTACAATAAGCTACCTCCTTTCAGACTCCTACAAGTGCCAGACTCTGTCCGAACTTCTACAACAGAATTAAATCCCGGACTCCTCCAACATTCGACCTTCCTCAGTGTCCTCAAGACTCCTCCAGCGGATGAACCTCCACAGCGCCATCCGAACTCCACTGTCGGACGATCCTCTGCGGATTCCTCATGAAATCGGACCTCTCTGATGGACAATCTTTAGACGAGCTTCCACATCAGGTAAATCTCAGACGGACTTCTTTAGCAATCGGACTTCTACCGGACTTCTCCAACAGAAAGTCCCCATCCGAGCTTCTACAGCAGATGACTTCCGCCTGCAGCATCAGCACCCAAGGCACCCGACAACAGTGGACTCGTCAGTAATTTGGAAACATCCGAGCTTCTCTTAGATTGCTGAGATAGAGAGCCATTCTGCTCCATCAGACGTCCCAGCCGAGCTTCAGCCATCAGACCCAACTCTCTGGCAAGTCGCGATAATGGACACTACCCCACTCCGCCCTCTGTAATAGATCCCACGTGGCCCCACCACTTTCTGGCAAGTCGCGACAACGACACCACTCCACTCTCCATAACAAACTCCACATGGCCCTGAACGGTCCACTAACGTCACTACTCTCCGTAGCAAACTCTGCGTGGCCCCGAACGGCCCACTACCAGGTAGTTACAGACGTCGCTATCAATCAGTTACGCTCTCCCGTCTATAAAAAAGACCCCCAGATACGTTCTTCTCTAAGCTCTAAACTTTATCTCAAAACTCTGCTAAAATTCCATTCGAGTGCTTCATTTCTGTTGAGGCAGAGTACTGACTTGAGCATCTGAGGGTCTTGCCGGAGCACCCCCAACTCTGGTTTAGACTTTCTTTATAGGTCCCGACGGCGACCGCGATCCTTCCGACTCCAGCTTCTCCAGCGTCGATGAATTCTGCACCAACAAAATTGGCGCTAGAGAAAGGGGCCTTGTGTCTTCGCAGGACCCTTATTCTTAAAGGAGTACTCAACGGAACTGTCTCCGGTCATCTTCTTCAACATCTTCTTTCTCTTCTCCTGCCAGATCCCCATCTGATGCCTCCCAGAAAGGCATCCACCAGGCGATCTACGACCTCCGTGGCCAGATCTCAGCGAGATCCGCAAGCTCTGACTCGTCTCCAGTTTTTTAGGCTCTTCCTCCTCCGACAACGGCGGTCGGCATGGAGCAGTTCGACCTGCTAGTTCAGCAGGTCAGGGGCCTCACCGAAGCAGTGCAATCGATGCAGCAGCAGCAGCAACAGCCGCAGGCATCTGTGCGGCTGAAAAAAGCATCATCAGAGTTTCAGAATCCGACGATCGGGCGGCCTACTTGGGCCAGTCACCCTGTGTTCTCCGAAAGGGAAAGCAGAGGGCAGAAAGCCCTCCGTCTGATCACGATTCCACCCCCGGAGGGTCCCTACCTTCGTTCTACCAAAAGATCCTCAAGACTCGCAGTCTTGAGGATCTCCTGATCAAAGGTTCCAAGAGATGAACCGGTGGATCGAGGAGCTCCGCCATGCTCCCCCTGCTTACGTGAAGATATTTACACTGACCCTCCTTTCTCTCAAATGATTATGCAGGAACCAACCCCACCAAACTTCAAGCTCCCCCAATTTGAGAGCTACGATGGGACCTCGATCCAGTTGATCACCTGGAGGCCTTCCGGACAATGATGCTGCTCCATGGCGTGCCAGACGCCATCCTGTGCTGAGCTTTCCCATCTATCTTGAAGGGAGCAGCAAGAAACTGGACTCGACACTGAAGTCGGTACTATCTTCTTCTTTGATCAGATGAGCCACCAGTTTGCTACTCATTTCGTCAGCAGTCGACGTCCCCGAAGAGGTTCGGAGTCCCTCATCAACATCAAGCAAAAGAGGGAGAATCCATCCGAACTTACGTCAACCATTTTAACGCCGCCGCATTGGAGGTCCGAAACTTGGATCAGTCAGTTGCAATGGCCGCCTTGAATAGCGGTCTTCAAAAGAACGATCTTCTGTTCTTCCTGAAAAAGAAGTATTCCAAGGACTTCATTGATTTGCTGGCTCGGGCGAAGGATATGCCCGAGCAGAGGAAGCCTTTAAGATGAAGGACGAGGAGACGTGAAGGAGTGGCAGGCGAGTGACTCCAGTAAGCCTGCACTGAAAAAGGGTCGAGTGAAGCTCGGCCACGTTCTCAAACTCCCCCTGGATACAAGCATGTCCGAACTCCCCCCGGGCTCATAGGCAAAGGAGCCTGGACCGCAGGGTTCGCGGAGCTCTCTCCCAGGAAGATTCCACAGCTACGCCCCTCTCAATGCTCCAAAAGCTCAAGTACTGATGGAGGTTAGGGAGCAGCTGTCAAGGTCAGAAAGGATGCACACACATCCCAAAAAGCAACCCTAACAAGTTCTACCTCTATCATCGTGACCACGGTCAGATACGGAGGAGTGCATTCAGCTTCGAGATGAGATCGAGGAGCTCATCAGATGAGGTCGGCTTGACAGATTTATCCGACTCCGACCTGAAGGTAGGGAGGATCGATCGAGGGCCCTACCATGGCCAGAGCCGCCAATGAGGAGGAACAGCCTGAAGATCGGCCTCCAATCGGGATCATCAACACCATCTCTGGAGGACCCCAGTGGGAAGCAGCCAGTGGATCGGCCAGACGCCCAAGTGCAGAAGACTGAAGAATCTATAACCTTTACTGAAGAAGATGCCAAGGAGATTCAATTCCTCCATAATGATGCGGTTGTAGTTTCTTTAAATATTGCTGATTATGATGTACGTCGCATTCTTGTTGATAGTGGAAGCTCGATCGATATTTTGTTTTACGATGCATTCTCAAAAATATCCATTCCAGATGGTCGATTAAGACCGATAAGCTCTCCATTGGTGGGGTTCACTACGATGCTATGCCGGTGGAAGGAGTAATAACTTTAATCGTAGTTGCAGGTCGGTACCCGAAGCAATCAAGAGCGCAAGTGGATTTTCTGGTAGTAAGGGCGCCGTCTGCTTATAATGCAATACTCGGCCGACCTGGCTTTAACGCCCTCCGAGCTGTGGTATCGACCTACTATTTGAAGCTAAAATTTTTACTAGCCAAGGGGTCGAGAGGTCAGAGGAGATCAAGTTCTGACAAGACACTGCTATAACATAGCCCTACAAAGAAATGGTCAGTCTGACTCCTGTCCAGTTGATGGATTGGACACCCATGACGACCTTGCTGAAGAACGGGTGAGCCGATTGAAGATCTTGTCTCAATTCTTTGAACAATGGGAATAAGGAACATGTGGTGAAGATCGGTTCTAACCTGGGAAGAGAGGTACGGACACAGCTCATCAATTTTCTACAAAAGAATGCAGATGTTTTCACTTGGATTCCGACGACATGCCAGGGATTGATGCGGAAGTCATGGAGCACCACCTGACTGTTGATCCAAACATCGACCGATGAAGGAAAAAATCCGAAGTCATGCATGGAAAGGCAAATGGCAATAGCTGAGAAAGTTGATAAACTCTTGAAGGTCAGGTTCATCAGAGAAGTCAACTACCCGAACTGGATCTCCAATGTGGTTCTCATCAAGAAGGCGAATGGCAATGGAGGATGTGTATAGACTTCAAAAAGCTAAATAAAGTCTGCTCGAAGGACAGTTATCCTCTGTCCAGAATTGACCAATTAGTGGATGCAACCTCGGGCCACGAGCTTCTCACTTTCATGGATGCGTTCTCCGGCTACAATCAAATCAGGATAGAACTAGAGGACAAAGAAAAAATTGCTTTTATTACTAACCATGGTCTTTATTGTTACAGAGTCATGCCTTTTGGCCTCAAAAATGCAGGGGCGACCTATCAACGGCTGGTGAACAAGATCTTTAAAGAGCAGATCGGCTGCAACATGGAGGTCTACGTGGACGATATGCTTGTAAAAAATAAATCCACAATGAACCACATCGCCGACCTTGAGGAGACCTTCAGCACCCTCTAAAAATATAAGATGAAGCTGAATCCGGCCAAGTGCACTTTTGGAGTAACCTCAGAAAAATTCTTGGGCTTCATGGTATCGCGGCGCGGGATCGAAGAAAATCCGAAAAAGATTCGTGCCATCTAGGAAATGACCACCCCGAAGTCAATAAAGGAAGTTCAGCGCCTTACTGGAAGAGTAGCAGCTCTGAATCGCTTCGTCTCAAGGTCAGCCAACGATGCTGCCTTTCTTTCAGACTCTCAAACAGTCGAAGAACTTCAGTTGGACCACTGAATGTCAGCAAGTATTCAAAGAATTAAAGACTACCCTGGCTCACCTCTGCTATTGGCAAAGCCTGAACCCGGAGAGGAGTTGTTCTTGTACCTGGCGATCTCCCCTGTAGCTCTCGCAGCAGTTCTGGTTAAGGAAGAAGCAAAAATTCAACGGTCATCTACTACATTAGCCGAGTATTGAGAGATACCGAAACCAGATATACTAAGTTAGAGAAACTAACTTATGCCTTGTTGATTGCAGCTCGAAGGCTCCGACCTTACTTTCAAGGGCACACCATAACACTGCTCACCGACCAGCTGATTAAGGCGGTTCTGCATCAGTGGATGCTTCCGGAAGGATAGCGAAATGGATAGTCAGCTTATAAATTTGACATCAACTATCAATCTCGGTCGGTGATTAAAGCCCAGATATTAGCAGACTTCATAGTGGAGTGCACTATTCCGAAGAGGCCGAACTTGAACGAGGTGAAGCTGATAACTCAGGGCTTCAGTCAAACTCCCCTGAAGAAAGAACAGATCTCCCTGACGATTTTTGGGCCTTCTACGTGGATGGTTCCTCCAACATGTCAGGCATAGGCCGGGCCTGATCTTGGTCAATCCAGAAAGAATATGCAGAGTACACTACGCTTCAAATTTCTTGCGACAAATAACGGGACAGAATATGAAGCTCTGATTGCAGGACTGAGGATCGCCAAAGAGTTAGAAGTAGATCGGCTCTGAGTCTACAGTGACTCCCAATTGGTGGTGAGACAAGTCAGCAGAAATTATGAAGCTCGGAAGGACAGTATGACCAAGTATCTCGAAAAGATAAAAGAGATTATCCCTGCCTTCGGCAGCTTTGGCATCAAGCAGATTCCAAGAGCAGAAAATATCAGGGCCGACCTTCTCTCCAAGTTGGCTACACTGACCCGGCTGAACTACCCAAGGAAGTCTTCTTCGAAGTTCTGAAGTGCCCAAGTATGGAAGAACTGCAGCTTGTGATAGAGATCAGCCATGAGCCCAGCTGGATTGACCCACTGGTTGCATACCTCAAGGATGGGGTTCTTCCTCCTGATGCAAAAGAAGCTCGGAAGCTTAGGAACCAGGCCTCCTGATATATTCTTTATGAAGGCAAGCTGTACAAGAGGTCGTACTCTTTGCCCTCCTGAAATGTCTCCGACCTTCTGAAGCTGACTTCGCCTTGTGGGAGGTACATGAGGGAGTCTGCGGAAGTCACCTGGGGGCCAGATCTTTATCTCACAAACTGCTCCGACAAGGTTATTACTGGCCTAAATATACCACGACTCCATCGAATATGTCAGAAGGTGTGATCGGTGTCAGAGATATACAAATATCCAAAGGCAACCCCCTCCGAACTTACACCCTTGAGTGCCCCATGGCCATTTGCATAATGGGGGATGGATATCCTCGGACCTTTTTCATGGCATTCGGACAGTGGAAGTTCCTCCTGGTGGTAATTGACTACTTCACCAAGTGGGTCGAAGCTGAAC
>NC_025995.2:78010622-78218763 GCF_000442705.2 Elaeis guineensis | reverse complement strand
TTTTGGCAAAAATCACAGAAGCTAAGGTGCAAGACTTCATCTGGAAGTCAATTGTCTGTAGGTTCGGCTTACCCAGAACTCTCGTTACTGATAATGGGCAACAATTTGCTGGAGCAAGGTTCGCTGAATTTTATGAGGACTTAAATATCTCCATAACCTCACGTCAGTAGCCCATCCGCAAGCAAACGGCGAAGCCGAAGTTACTAACAGGACTCTATTGCAAGGAATCAAGGCGAGACTTGAAAAAGCAAAGGGAACTTGGGCAGATGAGCTTTATCATGTGTTGTGGGCATACCGAACTATCCAAAGACTGTCCACAGGGGAGACCCCCTTTGTCTTAGCCTTCGAAACAGAAGTCATGATCCCGATCGAACTAAACTTCCGTCGGCGTGAGTTGTGGCATTCGACGAGCATCGTAACTCACAAGATCTCAAGGCCAATCTCGACTTATTAGAAAAAAAGCAGGAGATAGCTCAAGTTCGGATGGTTGCCTACAAGCAGAAAGTGGCCCGCTACTACAACTTACGGGTCAAGAGCAAGGCCTTCAGAGTGGGGGACTTAGTACTTCGGCGGCCGCTGTTTCACAACCTCAGAATCAAGGAAAACTTGCCCCTAACTGAGAAGGCCCGTATGAAGTCAGGGAGGTGGTTTGGCCCGAAACATACTATCTAAAAGAGCTCGGAGGAGTAGACCTTATGCGACCATAGAATTTGAAAAATCTACGAATGTATTATCGATAACTTTGCCTTAAATAAAAGCTTCTTTCATATTCGCATATCTTTTCTTTTGGTATGAGCTTATAACGATAGGGAGTACCTCCTTCAGACAATTGAAGTTAAGCGTATCAGGAACAAAAGAAAAACCTCATCCTGACACAAACGAAGGTCCGATTATTTAGAGACCGGATGGGGGGAGAGGCCCTTGCAACGGCCCTAATGCGCCCCACAACCATGTTAGGAACAGGAGGAGAACCTTGTCCTAACATGAGCAAAGTCGAAGGCCCGATTATTTAGAGACCGGATGGGGGGAGAGGCCCTTGCAACGGCCTTAATGCGCCCCCACAGCATGTTAGGAATAGGAGGAGAATCTCATCCTAACATGAGCAAAGTCGAAGGCCCGGTTATTTAGAGATCGAATGGGGGAGAGGCCCTTGCAACGGCCCTAATGCACCCCCACAGCCATGTTAGGAATAGGAGGAGAACCTTATCTTAACATGAGCAAAGTCGAAGGTCCGATTATTCAGAGATCGGATGGGGGGAGAGGCCCTTACAACGGCCCTTATGCACCCCCACAGCTATGTTGGGAATAGGAGGAGAACTTCATCCTAACATGAGCAAGATCGAAAGTCCAATTATTTAGAGACCGGATGGGGGGAGAGGCCCTTGCAACGGCCCTTATGTGCCCCCGCAGCCCTGTTAGGAACAGGAGGAAGATCTTGTCCTAACATGAGCTGAAATTGATTGTGTCAGGAACAGGAGGAGAACCTCATCTTGACACAAATGAAGATCTGGTCGTTTGAGACAAGATGAGGAGAAAAGCCCCTCAGCAGCCCCTCTACACCCCAACAATCCCGTTAGGAGCAAAAAGAAAACCCTCGCCCTAACATAAAGAAAAAGAAAAAAAAAGAGAAAAAGCGACGAGCTATACCAGAGATAAGAAAAAAAAAATGAACTACATCCAAAACTCAAGGGATCTCATCTCAATAGGAAGAAAATCCTTGTCAAAAATCTTCAGTCTCTGAGGGCGAATCAACACGGCGATGACCAGAAATCTTCAAACAACGTCGACATCGAATAAGACAGAAAACAAAAGGAACTCGGTAAACGATAACTTAATGCAAGAATGGACAAGATAATGAAAATTTCTTTCATTTCATTAGTAAAGTGCACGTTACAAAGCCTTTGAAGGCTAAAAAAAAAACAACAAGAAAAGAAAGAAATACATAGAATAAAAGGTAAAAGAGCTCTAAGGAAGCTCGGCTTCTTCAGACTTTGAACTCTCGGTTCCAGCCATCATCAAGGATTGCTTTAAGTTCAAAATCTCGAGCTCATCCACGGGATCGGGAAGTACTCGTGGTCGAAGATGTACCATAAGTGCGGGCTCTGGGCGGTCAAGGCGAAGCATGGCCGGGTCTGTCTCTTCTACCCTTGCCTTCTTCGCCGACCCAGAAGTTGTGGCGCCTTTCCTCTTGTGGGCCTTGAGACTCTTGGCTAACATCCGAGCCACGTCTGCATCTATATCTGCAATGAAAGAAGATCGGCACAGCTTAGAAATAGAGCCACGAAAAAAGGTGGAAGCGGAAGTCGAAGCCCGACGCGAAAAGCTTCTTGGTATAAACAGAAACAGCCGGAGGGAGGAACGCAAGCCCGATCAGTTGGCTCGGAAAGCTCAAACTCGTACTCCGAAGGAATCCTGTACTAAATCCTGATCAGTGAGAGTTCGTCCGAAGTCAGAGTACTCGGAATGGTGTCTGGTATAAAGATCAGACGAGGTTCATCTATGAAACTAAGATTTTGGAGAGCTGGAACAGACGAACTCCTAGAACTGCTAGAGGAGAAAGTGTTGGAGGACATTTTGAATCAAGAGAAAACCCTAAAAAATCTCGAAAAAATTGGTGAAAAATAAGAAGCAAAGCACTCGCGGGGAAACCGAACGGACGTAATGCGAAGGATAAAAAAATAAAAAAAATGAAAGAAGAACAAGAAAGAGAGGGGTTCCAGAACTAACCTAAGCTGGTCTGAAAGATGTAGGAAGGCAGCAAGGGTGATGGGTATCGACCCGAAGAGCGTCTAAAATTGAGAGGGACATGCTGGAGGAAGACAAAGTTCTCGAGAAAGAAGAAAGGCTCCAACAGATTTCTCAGGCAAGGTGAAACCCGTGAAGGAGGGGGCGGGTTTAAATAGGCAACGGGGTCCGGCGCAATAATGACTGTAGATCTCTTCTGGTCGATCTATAACCGCCGCGTGGCTCACTCATCATGGCAGGCGTCTAAAGGCGACTGACAACTGACATAATCATTATTGCACCATACCTAGAGCAACGCTCCAACAAAAATTTCGAAAAAATCTTTTCGAGTTGTCTCTATTTGAAAAGACTCCAGCACCAGCGCACCAAACGCCAAAATATTTGGAAACAATCGAGTACGAAAATCGAGAGAGATAACTTTGACTGTGAAAGTTTCTCTATACTTTCTTCATTTGGAACCCGAACTCGAAAGTAGGGGGAGTGGTGTTGGGTATAAAATACCCTCAGCCGAAGTTCGTAAAAGGCTGACCCTCCTTGGGCTCTTCTGGCTTCTGACCTTGCGCGATGTCTTTCTGAACTCCCCCGACTGTCCGAGCTTCCATAATACCATCCAGACTTTTTCAATAATGAGCTCCCCCATTCATATATCGGACTGCTCCAAATGCTCTCTGGGCTTCATTATCAGTCGACTTTCTACAGTGATCGGCTACCCTCTGAATCTCTTCCAGACTTCTTCCTGCCACGAGCGACTTTACTTCGAACTTCTTTCGGACTTCGTCAATGTTCGAGCTTCTCCAACAGTAGGACTTCTATAGTAACCAGACTCCATCCAAATTTCTACGATGGTCGATCGCCTTTCAGATTTCATCTGAGCTCCTACAAGAGCCGGATCCCAGCCGAACTTCTACAGCGGATGGATCCTAGACGAATTTCTACAACGGACGGGCTCCACCAGCCGGATCTCTACTCTGAACTTGTATTGCAAGCGGACTTCATCCGAGCTTCTACAATAAAAAGTCTCCATCGGAACTTCCACGGCAACTGGTCTTCGTCCGAGCTTCTACAAGAAGAAGTCTCCATCCGAGCTTCCACGGCAATCGATCTTCGTCCGAGTTCCTACAATAAGCGGCCTCCTTTCAGACTCCTACAAGAGTCGGACTCCGTCCGAACTTCTACAATAGAATTGAATCCTAGACTCCTCCAATGTTCGACCTTCCCCAATATCCTCAAGACTCCTCCAGCGGACGAACCTCCACAGTGCCATCCGAACTCCACTATCAGATGACCCTCTGCCAGATTCCTCATGAAATCAGATCTCTCCGACGGACAATCTTCAGACGAGCTTCCACATCAGGCAAATTCCAGATGGACTTCTCTAGCAATTGGACTCCTACCGGACTTCTTCAACAGAAAGTCCCCGTCCGAGCTTCTACAGCAGATGACTTCCACCTGCAACATCAGCGCCCAAGGCACCCGACAACAGTGGACTCGTCAGCAACCTCAGAAACATTCGAGCTTCTCTTAGATTACTGAGACAGAGAGCCATTCCGCTCCATCAGACGTCCCAGCTGAGCTTCAGCCGTCAGGCCCGAACTCTCTGGCAAGTCGCGACAATAGACACTACCCCACTTTGCCCTGTGTAACAGATTCCACATGGCCCCACCACTCTCTAGCAAGTCGCAACAATGGACACCACTCCACTCTCCATAACAAACTCCACGTGGCCCTGAATGGCCCACTAATGCCACTACTCTCCGTAACAAACTCCGCGTGGCCCGAACGGCCCACTACCAGGCAATTACGGATGTCGCTATCAATCAGCTTTGCTCTCCTATCTATAAAAGAGACCGTCAGATACGTTCTTCTCTAAGCTTTAAACTCTATCTCGAAATTCTGCTAAAATCTCATTCGAGTGCTCCATTTCTGTTGAGGCAGAGTACTGACTTAAGCGTCGGAGGGTCTTGCCGGAGCACCCCTAACTCCGGTTTAGACTTTCTTTGCAAGTCCCAATGACGACAGCGATCCTCCCGACTCCAGCTTCTCCGACGTCGGCGAAATTTTGCACCAACATATATCAATTAGTTATATATTATATATTGATGAATACTAGGTTTAATAAATTATATATTAATTTAGTTGTATGTGTGATTATATCGTTACTAGGTATGTATCAAAAAAGCTTATAGTATGTATCTGGCTATATATTTAGTATGTATCATATGGTTATATAGTATATATCGTTAAAAATATGTGCTGAAAATGAAGAAAAAAAAGAATATCTTAATCACATGAGACTAATAACTCCATTAGTAAAAAAGAACTTTAACTTTTAAACTTAGGATGCATTTGATTAGCCATTAAAAAAATATTTTTTTTGACTTTTTGATTTTTATAAAGCAAAAATTAAAAAATAATATTTGGTAACATCATGAAAAGCAAAAAGTAAAAATCAAAATAATTACTTTATATACAAAGCAAAATTTTTTTGCTTTTCAAAACTTGCTTTTCTATTTTTTTGCTACCGCATATCTAAAACGCCAAATCAAAAAGTAAAGAGCCTGAATCCTTCTCTCTCGTCGAGCTCTTCACCTCTCCATCTCCTTCTCCCTCCCTTCCTGAATCTTTTTCTCTCATCGAGCTCTTCATCTGCTGCCCCCAAATATTACTTTTTGCTTTATAGCAACGTAGTTACCAAACATATTGTTTACTTTTTTTTACTTTTACTTAGTAGCAAAAATTTAAAAAAATAAAAAATATTTTTTAAAAATCAAAAAATATAACCAAATACATCTTTATTCTTTAAGACTGATATTAAGAGAAACATGGCAAATTATGAAACCTGCCTCATATGATATTTTATAGTGCCTATTCCATATGATTTTTGCTCCAACATGGCTACCAGAAATAATACCTGCCAGGTCATGATGCAAGTTGTTAACTTTAGGCTGTCAGGTGCAGAAACATAGCTAGTGAGCTTCTGACGCATAGCGGTCAAATCATTTGATTTGATGTGAGGCTTTAGTCCCAATCCAAGTTTTTATACAAACCTATGCTCCGGGGCCTGTATCTCGATCCCTATGCAGAGTAGGAAAACTAGAGCACTCTCCACAATTCAAAAATAATAAAAAAATATTAAAAAATTTAAATATTTTTTAAAATATATAAAAAAAATTATATTAAAATTGATTAATTTATATTAAAATTGTATGCATATTCATCCCTATACATATAAAAGAGATGGAGAAAACTTGACTACCTTCTAAAATTCAAAAACATTCGATCAAAATTGATAGAAAAATTGAGATATTTTTACAAGTTATGTTAAAAAAGAAATTTATGATACAATCAATATATTTATGTTCAAATTGTACACATATTTATTTCTATACCTATTAAATGGATAGGAGAGACAAACCTCTCCCTCCCTAGAAATTCACCAAAATTTCAAAGGAAATCAAAGAAAATAATATTCCTACCATGTTAATAGAAACCACATTATTCCCAATGTTAGAAGGGGGATTTTGTTTTTTGCAAATTAAACCAGTTTAAAATAAATACAGATATGAAAATTAGAAAACAAAACATCCTAAAATTGAGCTAGAAGACCTAATGTAGCCTTTAAAGTCCAAATATTGAGCTAAAAGATCTATTATAGAGTCCGATAGAAAGATCCCAATGTGATTAGCCATATGAGCTACCATCTAGTTAACTATATATACTATTAATCTCCTATAGGTCTAAGATACCTCGAGTGAAAGCAAAGTATGCATCATTCGCCAAGAGTCTTGCAGAAGGGGATGTGTTTTGTTTCTTCAAAGAATTGTAGCTTGATGAAAAAATTTAGTATTACTGTTATTTTCTCTAAGCCATAGAACTTTAGATTTTTGTTTGCACATAGCCTTATGGTTTTACAAAAAAGAGTGATGCTAAGCTATTTAAGATTGTAGAAGAGATAGATCATCAATCAAAAAGCCTTCTTTGTCACGCTCCTTCCTCTGAACCTCCACAATGGTTGTCTCAATCTCCTCTAATCTTTTGAAAAGTTTGCCAACTACTGTTCTATTCCAGACTCGACCTTCTTTTAGTTAGCTTCAACGTCCGAGTCACACGGTGCATAACATCACTCCTAATTAGAATGTTTCAAGCACCATACAATTTGCTTAGATTAGGGTAATATACCAAAATTTTTCAAATCAAAAATGAGGTTTTCAAATAATTTGTAAAGCAATTTCAATGAGTATAGAGCAATGATCTAAAGCAATATGAGGGAAATGTTGCACCTCTGAAAAGTTCTAAATCCAACTATCAACAATGAAAGCTCTATCAGTTCTCTTCTAAACCAATGCTTAACTACTACTATTGCACCATGTAAAATGATCTCCCGAGAAGCCCAAGTTAAATAATCCATTGGAAGAAATAAAAAATCAAAATTCTCTAATACCAGTCTTCTCAGTGGATTGTGAAGGTCCATCAATATAGTAAGAGTATCCATCAATTATAATATTGGCAGTACTTGATCAATAACAGTAGATGACTTAGCCCAAAGAATGTGCCTCAATCTAAATTTAGGATCTGCGTAGGCCGCTACTGAAATCCAAGGGCATTTACCTAGTTTTGTTATGACAAAAATAATTTGCTATGAGCAATTACTAAAAGCATCAATCTTCATATTGTCCTCCTAGCAGATGGCAACAACAGGGAGACGTGAACACGCCTAAAACAAACTTCAACTGAGAGCTGATCATGGGTTGGGCTTGAGCCTAAAAAATTTTAAATTTTATATAGGCCTAGCCAAAGTCTGATTAAAAAATGAAAAGAGTTTAGATCCAAGGCCTGACCCATAATTAACTCTACTTCGACCCAATAATCTTATCAAAGAAAACACAAAACTTTAGGATTCTTTAACTGTATCAGTCTTAAAATAGCTGGTGTAAAAGAGGTAATTCCATGATAGGACCTTCTTTGCAGAGAAGTAGGGTTCAAATTATCATGATCAGAAACCCTCATTGTGTGGGGCTCCTTAGATTGATGGCAACCCTCCTAACCCATCTATAGTCCTCGTCACTGGGACTGTCTCCAGAGCACCTTTCACCAAAATAAGAGCCCAATCATGTTCATCCTGAAATTATATATGTGAGTTCACATTCTCCGGCTAAGCGGAGTGTTTGATGGGCCAGTTACTTTTTCTTTATCACGTGAGGAAGAAAATGCAAGCTCCCGTATTCTTTGAGCAGGAATTGACAATGAAAAGAACACAAAAAGACCTGGAGACGAAGACTCTCAAGTTAGTGGGTTAGCTTTCCTCATTGGGCCCCCAGGCTTTGGCAACCAAAGATGTGAATTTGGGTCCTGAAATTCAAAATAACCCAACTATTAAGAACTTTTTGGATAGATACAAGTGCAAATAGGGATGAGAATGGTGTGGATAATATGTGTCTGGATTTATTTTTATATCCAAATCAATCTATGGATAGAAATTTGAGGATCCATCCATATTTATATCCATATCTGTCAAAGAAAAATGGATTCGAATATGGATAGACAACTATCCAATCTATATCCGAATATCTAAATCTATCTGTAATTTTATATAATTTTTTATAGTATCCAAAAATTTTAAAAAATATATACAACTATATAAATATGTTATTAACTTAATTTATTATCTATTTAGCAATATCTTTGATTCTGTAGTATAAAGTTTAATCATCCAACTTAGCTTCTATTATCCAAATTGTATCAACATCCGTTTAGAACAAATATAAATATGAATTTTTATATCTAAATAATATCTATATTTATATTTATATTTATCAGATATAATAAATATAGATATGGATATACTGATATTCGATTAGTATCTAATCTTGTTTCAGCCCTAAGTGAAAAAAGGGCATTGATTAAAAAAGGAAAGATTGATCATTTCTTAACTAAGTAGGATTCTTTTTAATTTAAATCTATTGACAATCTTCTCCATGTCATTCTTAATTTTAAGAGTGAGATTTTGAAATACAAAATCATTTGCGCATTAAAGACCTTCCAAATGAATGTGCAACACCCCATCCCTAAAATCGGACGAGCGTGCTATACCGCACCCTTAAATAGTAAGGGCAAAGAAAATTCTAAACTACAGCTGAACTAATAACCTACTACAATTCAATTTAATATACAACTTGCTGCTATTTAACTAACATAATATTCAAATTACCGCTATACTAAATGAATAACACTAAACTTTCATTATCATTTCATAACTTTTACAAGAGGTATCATCAAACATTTTCTGTTCTATTCAATATCCAACACAAAGTACATCCTAGAAACATAGCCCAAAATGAGCTCCTCATAAACAAATACAGTCAATTCCAAAATACTGATACTGATGATCTTTATGCTGAGTTATGATACTCCAATCCATTCAAAAAATAAAAGAAATCATATAATGAGACTTTTGTCCTAGTGAGTAAGAAGTCCATCTAATAGTGAAATTACCAAGGATGTATGACATATCACACACATATTATGTATTAAGTACTGCTGAAATAAACTACTATATTTCTAACATTTTTATACCAACCAAAAATAAGATATGTAGAATATTTTTTAGATGCCAAATAAAAATAAATTCATGTAAAATATTATAACAATCACAAGCATATAATTATCACTGACTACACCATGACACACCATTAAGCCCCATGAACATATTTCACCATTAAGTTCCTACAAGCATATTATCTCGCCACAGGTATACCCTATCACCACAGGCACGTTATTTCACCACAGGAATACTTTTCTATCACAGACTTATCATTCCACCATAGGCATATAGGTTCACCATAGGTTTAAGCATACAGTTTCAGCACAGGCTCACCACAGGCCTTTAAATGTGCCACAGGCTCATCGCCATAGGTATACTGTTCAGCCATTGGTACATCATCTGCCATAGATATTTACATAAGCTTATTGTCAATAAAATCATGCCCTATTTTTAGGTTTATATATATGTACATTACACTGCCTTGTCAGTATATTACTTGATACTATAAGTTTCAAAAGTTAATAAACTGATGCAATACAATTTTATGCCATTAATAATTTGCTATCTAACCAACTTCATATATACATACATATGTACATAAGCAATCTACCCATATAAATAAATACCTATTTCCATACTTGTATAGGTGTATTTAACCTATAAAACAACATGATACTGGCTTCCTTTTCAAAATAACAATTTTCATAACAAAAGATAATAAAAACACCATAATTAGATGGAGTTCACTCACCTCTTAATGGCTTCAAGATCACTCTAGTGCTTAACTCATTTAAAATAACTCTCAAAAGCCTCCTTCCTTTTCCTATAAAGTTAATATATCCAGATTAATATGACACTAACATGATACATGACTAGAAAAACACTTGCTTTACCTCCTTATACTTGTTCTTTAACTCTTTTAGTTTTCATTTCTATTTCATCTTATTTTACCCTGATTAGGGTTAGTTACACTTCAACATCAGTCAAGAATTTCTCCACAAATTAACTATATTTCCTTCTTTTAAGTGGTTTCAAGTCCAGCTGATACAATATCAGCCAATTGCTGAAATACCTTGCATTGGTTTTCATTAAAATTGACAACAGCAGCTAACCCTTCCGTTTTAAGCTTAAACCCAAGGTTTTGTTCACTAAGCATCAAGTATTATAACTATTTCTCAAGGCTCAACTTCAATCTATTGTAGAGAATAAAAATTCTTACCTTAGATAATGAAACTCAGCTACTGTCTACAAAAATTGCTTCTTTTCCCTACCAATAGCACTTCTACTCCAATAAAATTTATCCTCAACTCTTTCTTTTTCAGCTGAATCCTCCTTCAATTTCTTGCTGAAAACACCTCTTTTTCTAGCCCTCGCTCTCTTCTATCCTTCTTCTCGTTTCTGTTTTTGGCTAAAGAATCATAACAACAGATAAGAAAAACTAGGGGATAATGTTTTGGGAAAAGAATAAATTAAAAAAAACTTACTAAGTGTCAACCCCAGGAATAACCAGTAAAACACCTTGATTTTCTAACCTTTTTATGTATCTTATGAAGCTGCTCAGTCATCTCCCTCAAATAATTTTTTTTAAAAATTAGACAAAATATTCAGATTTCAAAATCTTGATCTGCTGTTTTCTGCAAACCTAGCCAACTTACCCTGAGACTGAGTCAGCTTAGTCCAACTTAGTCAACTTAATATAAAATTAGGTCGACCAACCTGCGCTCCACCACAGATCTTCTGATACACTTTCTGTTCTTTATGACTTAGTCGATCCATCTTTAAACTTAGTTGATCCAATCCCTTGGGGTTCAAAAATTTGCTGTAAATCATCAATTTATACCTCAAAATTTTCTCACACACATATATTACTTCACCTCTATTGCTTGATTCATATTCAAATACTCAAGAAATGCCATGACCTATACAAATAAATACTTCCTATGAATTCAAATTTCAAATGCCACCTCATTTTTGGTTTGGGATGTTATATTTCCTCCCCCCTTAAAAAATAATTTCATCCTCAAAATTGATATGCTACAAGGTTAAAATATTAAGGACACAGAGTTCAATCCTTTATAACATTCTCTGAATTAGCACTATATCCTGTTGATTAACTTAATAGTTCAGGCCAGCATGCTTTCGCTACGGTACTCCAATTCAATTCACAAAATATCTAAGGTTTTCTCCTCTGCTTAACTAGATAACAATTGATCAGGTATACACAATACAACATAGTAATCTAAGGTCAAAGATCTATCCCACTTTATATTTTGATTAAATTTCACTTGTTGAAATCAAAGATATAACTATCATACCTGCTCACTAGTACTAATTCTTATCGCATTTGATTATACATCAGTAACTTAATTGTCACCTCTGATCTAAAGTCCTTGTGGAGCATTTGACTTTGGTGGGAGACCTTGATCTAAAGCTTTGTTAGGACAGTCCTTCCTTTGATGACCTTTTTGACCACACCGAAAACATCTTCTTGATCCACTTCTACATTCTCCTCGATGAAACTTTCCATAAATACTGCATTGAGAGACTTGGCTTAGAGAAGTAGTAACTAGACTGGCACCCCTACTAAAATTGTCTTGATTTCCCTTCTCTCTATCACCCTACTTCCTGCTGATTGTGGCACACTCTTCTGTTTCGAACTAGTAAAAGTAATAGAACCCATGTCTGGCTCTACTGGTGCTCTAAAGTTTTGACTAGACTGTTTAAATACTTCAACCTTCTTTGATAGTTGGCTTTCCTCGATACCCATAGAGAAGTTTTGTGCATTTCTCTTACTTCTTTCAAACTTATGATCACAATTTTTTTTTTCAATTTTCTCCATCCTGTTAGCTCCCACAACTAATTCTGCAAAGCTACCATAATTATGCATATTTGTTCTTGCCTTAATTTCAAGGCGCAATTCATCTTGAAACATCCAACATTTTTTCTTTACATCTACTACAAATATTAGAGCAAAATGGGATAACTCTATAAATTTAGCTTCATACTCAGTCACTGTCATTCTTCCCTATTTCAAATTGAGAAACTCACTCCTCTTCTGATCCTGATATACAACCAAGTAATACTGCTGGTGAAACTCCCTTCTGAAATTATTCTAAGAGATAACATAACCTTGCAGTTGTCTATCGATATAGGATCTCCACCAATGTCGAGCCCAACCTTTTAGCAAAAAAGTAGCAATGCTCATTTTTTGTTCATCAGTACTTTTCATTAGTGCAAATATCCTCTCCATTCTCTGAATCCAATTTTCTATCTCCATCGGATCTGTAGTATCCAAAAATTTCATTGCCCCCAACTTTCTAACTCTTTTAAAATTTTTTTCTTTATTTCAACTTTGAGATTGTACACTATGAATAGAAGTTACAGCCGCAACCACCACTTGAGTAATTATGCCTGCCAATTCCTGTAGTCCTAAGTGAGTGCTTGGGCTTGTATTACTGGTGGTAATGCTAGTGTAATAGGTGAAGTATCATGCATATACTCTGTGACTGTGATCCTTAGCCTCTACTCTCGAGATAAAAGATGAGACATAAGATGATGCCCTATGAAGTTGACCATCCCTATCCACTCCTCTGGGTCAACCCCGACCTTGACCTCTACCCCGATACAGGAGTAGTCACCTTCCACCACAGCTTAATCTTATCTACTCCATCTTTCTACAAGCTGCAATTGATATAGTTAGATTTATCAACCTTCAAGATGACCCCAATGATATCAAATCTCAAAATAAAATATCTACTATCATTCTCTTAATTTTTTTTTTCTCTACAACCATTAGAATGAAATTTAGACCAATTAAAACATCTTAAATTGAAACATAATTTTAGAAACAAATCTTATTAAGAAAATCCTTTAAGAGATATTGAGTCAACTCAATCAATGGCCGAAGTAATCTATAACCTTGGCTCTGATACCAAAAATGTAACATCCCACTTCTAAAATTGAGAGAGCATGCTGCACCGCATCCTTAAATAATAAGGGCGAAGGGAATTCTAAACTACAGCTGAACTAATAACCTGCTACAATTCAATTTAATATACAACTTGCTGCCATTCAACTAACATAATATTCAAATTACCCACTATACTCAATGAATAACACCAAACTTTCATTATTATTTCATAACTTTCACAAGAGGTATCATTAAACATTTTCTGTTCTATTCAATATCCAACATAAAGTACACCCTAAAAACATAGCCCAAAATGAGCTCCTCACAAACAAGCACAGTCAATTCCAAAATGCTGATACTGATGATCTTTATGCTGAGCTATGATACTCCAATCTGTCCAAAAAATAAAAAAAACCACATAATAAGACTTTCGTCCCAATGAGTGAGGAGTCCATCTAATAGTGAAATTACCAAGGATGTATAACATATCATACTGCTGAAATAAATTACTATATTTTTAACATTTTTATACCAACCAAAAATAAGATATGCAAAATATCTTTTTGATGCTGAATAAAAATGAATCCATATAAAAAATTATAATAATCACAAGCATATAATTATTGCTGTCGCTGTCTACACTATGACACATCATGAAACCCTATGAACATGTTTCACCATTAAGTCCTTAGAGGCATATTATCTCACCACAGGCATATCCTATTGCCACAGGCATGTTATTTAGCCACAAGCATACTTTCTTGCCACAGGCTTATCATTCTGCCACAAGCATATAGGTTCACCACAAGCTTAAGTATATAGTTTTACCACAAACCACTACAAGAAAACAGTCTTTTTGAGATGGAATTATTTACGACAAAAATATTTGTGACGAGCTGGACATCATATGCCGTAGTTATGCCCCCATGATGCTTTTCGATTGGTGTCACATTATACGGGCTCAGAGAGAGATTTTCTATACTCAATTATAGATAAACTAAATTACTGTAAATATTTAATTAGCATGATATTTTTTAATATTTATTATTGGCAGGATGTATTTGATATTGTTGATTTTGAGGAGGATCGCGTGCGGCGAGCAGTGGACGCTCATTTATGCTGGTGTTTTAAGAAGTATAGCCACCGCATTCATCAATACTGGTACCATGTGATGCAAAACTATGGGGTGGAGGCAGCGTGGCAGCGGCCATATGACAACATCACTATGGATGATTGGGCTCTCGTATGCCGACATTATGAGGATCTAGCATATCAGGTTACACATCCAATTTTTTTTTTTTAGAGTTTAATGATTGAATCATTTATTTTTAAATTCAATTTGTTACCTACTAATTTGACTACTAATTGTACAGAGATAATGTGCCCAGAACATCGTGAATTGGGCGAGATAGATTGTGTTGCATTATGGGGGTTTGAGGTCGTTCGCTCATCATATAGAGTAAATGATAAATAATTTCTATTTAGCACATTTTAACTCTCTATCTATTTAAAATTTTTTTAATTAATTATTCATAAATTCAGAGAGATACAAAGAGTGACGAACTTCCTGGTAGGATCGATATCTACTAGCAGACCCACCAGCGACAATCAGGAGAGTGGATGACGGGGAGCCAGAAGCTTTTTGTAAGTTTTTTTAATTATTTTTTCATTCACAGTTTAATTTTTAGTACGAAATTAAAATAGCCATAACTTTAATTTTTAAGATCGTATGATAGGCATCAGATCCTAATCTATCTCTGAGGGCTCGACTGCACCCACAGATGATGAGATCTGTGATCAGATGCTTGGTATGATATCCTATTATGTTAGAAATTTAGAGTATGGGATCAGTGCTCCCTCATCCTCATGGTCATCCAGGATGACATCTATGCTATCTGCGATGCTCGATTGATGGAGATGCAGGGGCAGGCTATTGAAGATTGACAGCAGGCTGAGCAGTGAGCTAATAAGTTGGCTGCATGCATCGACAAGTATCAGCTGCTCCAGACCTACATGATAGAGTGGATGGTGCAGATGGAGTGGATGATGCAGCTGTTGAGGCAGTAGCAGCTCGATCCTAGCTCTTCCGAGCGCTCTCCTTCCCTATTCCGTTCTCCTTCTACAGATATTAACACTTGATGGTCTGTTTATGTTATTTTTTATTTTTATTTTAGACTTCTTATAATTTTAATGTAATATAATAAAATGATAAAATTTATTTATGAGTTTATTGTATAAATTTTTTATTTTTATTTTATAGATTATAAATAAAAAATATTATAAATATAAATTAAAAATATATATTCATAAATTATTTTAAAAAAAATTATGTATAATTTTTTGGTTATGAAATTATTTTTGATAAAATTTTGGTCACCAAAAATCCTATTAGCGATAAAATAATTGGTCATAAATAATTTTTTTAATAAATTTAAAAATATTAAAATTTTATATTAAATTATTAGTAATGAAAATAGTTTTGTTGCAAATAATTGCTAATTTAGTAGTGATAAAAATTTTAGTTAGTAATTATCATATTTGCGATGAAACTTTTACGTCACTAATATTTTTTTATAAATTTAAATTTTATAAAAAAATTTAATTAAATTAATAGTGATGAAAGAAGTTCATCGTAAATAATTTTTTAAATTATTTTTTATTAGTGATGTAATAATTTATCAAAAATTATTTTTTTTATGATAAAAATTTTTCATCATGAATAGTTTTTGAATTTTTTTTTAACGATAAAAATTTTTGATCAGTAATTTCGATTATTGATGACAAAAAAAATTTTTCATCATAAAAAATTATCAACAATATCATTATTTACGATGAAATATCAGCGATGATAATTTTATCGCTAATAACTATTATCGATGAAAATATATTATTAGCGATGAATTTTTGCATCGCTAATATCCTGTTCTGTTATAGTAGACTCGTCATAGGCCTTTAATTGTGCCACAGGCTTATCGCTATAGGCATACTATTCAGCCACAGGCACATCATCTGCCACAGGCATTTACATAAGCTAACTATCAATAAATTCATATCCTACTTTTAGGTTTATATACACATATATTATACTATCTTATTAGTATATTGCTTGATATGATAAGTTTCAAAAGTTAATAAATTGATGCAATATAATTTTATGCTATTAATAATTTGCTGTCCAACCCGCTTCACATATACATACATATACATAAGCAATCTACCCATAGAAATAAATACATATTTCCATGCTTATATAGGTGTATTTAAGCTATAAAACAACATGATTATGGCTTTCTTTTCAAAATAACCTTTTCCATAACAAAAGATAATGAAAATGCCATAATTAGATGGAGTTCACTCATCTCTTAATGGCTTCTAGATCAACCTAGTGCTTAAACCCTTTAAAATAGCTCTCAAAAGCCTCCTTCCTTTTCCTATAAAGTTAATATATGCGGATTAATATGACACTAATATGATATATGAATAGAAAAACACTTGCTTTACCTCCTAATACTTGTTCTTTAACACTTTTAGTTCTCACTTCTATTTCATCTTATTTTATCCTGATTAGGTTTAGTTACACTTCAACATCAGTCAAGAATTTTCTCACAAATTAACTATGTTACCTTTTTTATGAGTGGTTTCAAGTCCAGCAGATACAATATTAGCCGATTGCTGAAATACCTTGCATTGGTTTTCATTAAAATTGACAACAACAGCTAACCTTTCTATTTTAGGCTTAAACCCAAGGTTTAGTTCACTAAACATCAAGTCTTGTAACTATTTCTCAAGGCTCAACTTCAATCTATTATCGAGAATAAAAATCCTTACCTTAGATAATGAAACTCAATTACTGTTCACAAAAACTACTTTTTTCTGCCAAGAGCACTTCTACTCCTTCAATAAAATTTATCCTCAACTCTTTCTTTGTCAGCTGAATCCCCTTTCAATTTCTCGCTGAAAACACCTCTTTTTCTAGCCCTCACTCTCCTCTATCCTTCTTCTTGCTTCTATTTTTGGTTAAAGAATCAGAATAACAGATAAGGAAAATTAGGGGCTAATGTTTTGGGAAAAGAATAAATTAAATAAAACTTGCTAAGTGTCAACCCCAGGAATAACCAGCAAAATATCTTGGTTTTCTAACATTTTTATTTATCTCATGAAACTGCTCAGTCATCTCCCCAAAATAAATTTTTTAAAATTAAATAAAACATTCAGATTTTAAAACCTCAGTCTACTGTTTCTCGTAGACCTAGCCGACTCATCCGAAGACTGAATCGGCTCAATCCAACTTAGTCGACTCAGTATAAAACTAGATCGACCAACCTGTGCTCCACCATAGATCTTCTGATACACTTTCTGTTCTCTACGACTTAACCGATTTATCTTTAAACTTAATCGATCCAGTCTTTTGGGGTTCAAAATTTGCTGTAAATCATCAATTTATACCTCAAATTTTTTTTCACACACATATATTACTTCACCTCTATTGCTTGATTCATATTCAAATCCTCAAAAAATACCATGACCTATGTAAATAAATACTTCCTACAAATGACCTATGTAAATAAATACTTCCTACGAATTCAAATTTTAAATACCACCTCGTTCTCAGCTCAAGATGTTCCGGGATGTAAGTGAAAAAGTTGGCATTAGTGAAAAAGAAAAGATTTACCTTTACTTAACTAATTATGATTGTTTTTAATTAAAATCAATTAAAAATCCTCTTCTCTAATTCTTTTCGGTGTTCTCAAGCTAGCGAGAGGAAAAGATGGACTTGGATGCCATCTCTAGGGATATCGGCAAGGAGAAGAGAGTAAAGACTTTTGATCAATACAAATAGGATTGAATCAATCAGGAACTACTTTGTTTTGTTTTATCTGTTGGAAAATTTGTTTATTGATGGTTTTTTTTTATATGTTTTCTTGTCAATCTAACAAATCAAACTATGAAATTGAAAGCAGTGCTAGCTTAATGAGTAGCAAGACCCATGATTTTTTTCAAAGTATTTTTTACCCCCCAATATTTTAAATCTTAGATTTTAGAGGACGAAGATTTGCTAGATAAATTCAAATGCTAAACCTTAGGTTTTTGCTTGATTTTGTTTAAAGACTTCTCTTTTTGGTTCGTGTTTGGGGTTGGGCACTTGCTCATATTTGTTTCCAAGATTTGATTTCACTACTCATTTTCCTCAAAATTATAATCTTTTTTGTTTGGGATCGGGTATTTTGGCACATATTTACTTTCAAGATTTGATTTTTTAGTTTTCTTGCACAAGAAAAAAAATCATCATTTTTTATTTCGGGGCATGGGCAATGGCTGGTTGGGCCTTTTCAATTAAGGATTACAAGGCAACAAGTACAAGCACCTCGTTTACACCTCTCCTGCTTCTCCGCTCCTCATCCAGTGCTATCTTTGCCTTGGACCAGTAAGAATAGTATTTACTATAACATATAATGCAACTATTTACTTGCATAATTTATTTGACAAAAATATATTATCTATTATTAGATAATTAAGTTTTAGAATTTAAAATTTATCACTTTATATTTTATTTTTTTATATTTTTTTGTGTTTATTATTTTTTTACCTCCCTCGCATCGCAAGGGTATTTTGCTTGTTTACCTATTAAAAGTAAAATATAGAGAAAACCCAACCCCTCTCCAAAATTCAGAAAAATTAGAAGAAAAAAAGATTGAAACATTTTGAATCTCATTTTAAAAAATAAATTTATGTTAAAATCGCACATATATTCATTTATATTAAAATCATATGAACAAGGGGTTTTCACTTATGCAAAAAATGCATGTGCACATTTATTAAAAAATTCATGTGCATGCCCAAAACTTGCATGCATGCTAAAAAAAGTGCACACAAGGAAATTCAATTTAACTATTTAGTTGTTTACAAAGCTTTTGTACAAATGGGTGGTCAAGACTGTTGGAAGTCCATTGTTTGCTCTTTTTATACTCCTCTCATAATCTTCAATGTAGTTGCTATAGCCATCTTTTTTATCAAATTTTAAGGCTAGTTTTCTTATTATATATGTTGCTACAAGGCTATAGTGGACAGTAGACGAGATCGGTTGTAGACCGAACTGGATCGTCTCTTAGTTGAATTCGACAAAATTTGCAACAATTCTAGTAAAGAAAGTCTCAAAACCAGTGGGGTACCCTCCAGCTCAAGACCCTCTGATGGTTATGTCAGACAAAGTCTTGAGAATAGATAGTGAAAATGAAAGAATAGAAGGATGAGAAGAGAGATTGTGGGCAAAATAAAGAGAGGACTCTTGTTTCCTTTAATGGGGGAGCTGAAAATGATTCAGCAGAATCTTAATTCTATCTATTCAGACTTATCTTATAGAGAATATCCTGTCTCCCTTTATATAGAAGGTGTGAGGAGGTCTGCCGGATTATTAGACCATTAGAAAAATTTGTTAGACCGTTAGAAGAGTTTATTAGATCGTTAGGTTGTTATAACAGAATGGCCAACTGTAAAGAGTTTGTGGAGTATTTGCCTATATGGCAATTTACTATAGTATAGCTGAAAGATTGCTGATGCTGAGCTGGATGACAGCTGCCGGATAATTATCTATACTTTGGTGGCATATCGGCGATTTACCAATGTAACTTTGTTGAGATCGATGACTAACTGAACTGAGTATCATATCTTTTTAGTATTAATAGCCATATCGGCTAAAGACCGATATAACTCATCGCAGATCGGCTAATAACTGAGATGAGTATCATACTTTAAGAACAGCTCTGGATAAATCAGATCAACCAAATACCAGACTGAGAAAGTAGATCAAAAAATGGCCGATGTGATCTGAAAGAGCATTCATGATTCAGATAATAATCTATTGCCACATGTTCGGATAGTGAGATTACATAACATGTACTAATAATATATATCACTGTACTTTTTTATGAAGAGAAGTTTATATCACCATAGAAATACTATATTTATTGGAATATCAATGTCTTAAATTACTCTCTATCTCAAGAGCACACATACATAAACAAAACAACTCACCTAACCCGAAGACAAACGGATTTATTTTCCAAAAAAAAAATATATTAAAGGTCTAGGGAACCATCCACGACTCTAAGGGAGACTCCACCCGGACTCCTACGGGAGCCGGACTCCGCCCACGACTTCAACCGCAAGGAGGACTCCGCCCGGACTCCTACGGGAGCCGGGCTCCGTCGCCAACTTCAACTGCCGGTGAGCTCCGTCCGGACTCCTACGGGAGCCAGACTTCGCACCTGACTTTAATTGCAGGAGGACTCCGCCCGGACTCCTACGGGAGCCGGGCTCCATCCATGACTCCAAGGGAGACTCCGCCCGGACTCCTACGGGAGCCGGGCTCCTCCCACGACTTCAACCGCAAGTAGGGCCCCGCCCGGACTCCTACGGGAGCCGGGCTCCGTCGCCAACTTCAACTACTGGTAAGCTCCGTTTGGACTCCTACGGGAGCCAGACTTCGTATCTGACTTTAATTGCAGGAGGACTCCGTCCGTACTCCTACGGGAGCCGGGCTCCATCCACGACTCCAAGGGAGACTCCGCCCGGACTCCTACGGGAGCCGGGCTCCGCCCACGACTTCAACCGCAAGGAGGACTCCACCCGGACTCCTATGGGAGCCGGGCTCCGTCGCCAACTTCAACTGCCGGTAAGCTCCGTCCGGACTCCTACGGGAGCCGGACTTCGCACCTGACTTTAATTGCAGGAGGACTCCGCCCGGACTCCTACGGGAGCCGGGCTCCGTCCACGACTCCAAGGGGAACTCCGCCCAGACTCCTATGGGAGCCGTGCTCCGTCCACGACTTCAACCGCAAGGGAGACTCCGCCCGGACTCCTGCGGGAGCCGGGCTCCGTCGCCAACTTCAACTGCTGGTAAACTCCGTCTGGACTCCTACGGGAGCCAGACTTTACACCTTACTTTAATTGCAGGAAGACTCTGCCCGGACTCCTACGGGAGCCGGGCTCCGTCCCCGGCTGTGACTAAAGGAAGACTTCGTCTGAACTCCTGCGAAAGCTGGATTCCGAGCTCCTCTTGGACAGATGGCTAACTACCTCTCCTCGCCAGACACTCCAGCCGGACTTCAGCCGATAGACCTTCGCCCCCAGGCACGCTGCAGTAACAGCCATGATTCTGCTCCATTCCCTGCGGCAGATCCCCACGCAGCTCCATCACTCCACGACTCTGCTCCACTCCCTGCGGTAGATCTCACGTGGCTCCATCACTCCACGACCCTGCTCCACCTCCTGCGATGGATTCCATGCGGCTCCATCACTCCTTGGCAGGCCGTAATAATGGCCACGACCCTACTCCACTCCCTGCGATGGATACCGCGCGATTCTCCTATCCTCTGGCAAGTCGCGACAACGGATGCCGCTCCGCTTCTCGTGATCGACTCCACGTGGCACGCCCCGGTAATGGCCACGGGTCCACCCCACTACTCGCCGGAACAAACTTTTTCTGACCACGGGCGGCCCACTACCAGACGGTTACAGGCGTCACCATCAGTTTGTTGCCCCCTCCTCCTATAAAAGGGAGGAACCCTAGATACGTTACTCCATAAGCTTTCATTTTCACCTAAAAACTCTGCTAAAATTTTCGTTCGAGCACTCCATTCTTGTTGAGGCAGAGAACTGACTTGAGCGTCGGAGGGTCTTGCCGGAGCAACCCCACCTCTGGTTTAGACTTATTTTGCAGGTCCCGACGGCGACCGCGACTTCTTTTGCAAGCGGATTTTTGCACCAACAAGATCCATTATCACCCAACTTAATGGGAGACTATAATCTAGTTATCCCCATAACTAGCTCATTTTAGAGATCTAATAATTTAGAGAATTTAATTTATAAATTGAGAAAAGAAAAGAGATCAATCAGTAAACCATAATCCTTCCACTGACTTCACCAAATCATTGAATTGGATTAAGATCATGCTGGTTGAACTGGCACCTAGATCAGTCACACTGATCAACCTTAATGGTATGGGTCAACTCAAATCACTGAGCGATCCAATCAAGACATAATTCATCAAATTGATCAAGTGAGTGAGATTGATGGGAGGGTCTGCTAAGCTTGCCTTAGACACTATCAAAAGGATCAGATAAGTCGCTCTCAATTAAAAACCACTGGTCGGAATGTCAAACTTATCTTAGACACCAATTAATTAATTAGTTTTAATTAGACCAACCTAATGATTCGGATTCAACTACTGAGCCATAATCAAGGTCTGTTTGGTCTAATCAAAGACATGAACTTGACCATCTACAACTATTGTATTGATCCTAGAGAAATCCTAATTTAATCTAATTCAATATTTGGTTAGATTTAATCAATTTCTCTAGTTAGTCCATTAACTCTGTAATTCTAACCGTAGGTCTAACCTAATTAAGAGGATCTGATTTGAACTAACCTACGCCCCCATATTTTATGCAATGTCATTAGATCTTTAATTCACAATTCTAGATCTAATTGATTCAACACTTAATTCTTAATTAAGTTTCAGCATTAACATAGGTTTAGGTTTAGGTTTGAAATAATTTCAATCTTTTCATTTTGTAAATAATTTACAACAAATGTTATTCAAAGATTTTCTATTCTGAAATTGGGTCAACTCAATCACTATTGAGCCAGCTACACAAGGAGACTGAGTCAACTCAATTCAAAATTGGGTCGGCTCAGTAATTGTGCGAGCACGATTCAAGGAGTTTCAGATCTAAAAATTCTTGTATACCACTAAAATAAAATCAATCATAACACTTTTAGATCATATCTAAAACTTTTATGATTCAAAATTTTATTTTTTCATAATTAAAATAATTTTAATCATATATATTAGATGCTTGATTTTTTATACAACTTTGTATCACATGCAACAATCTTAGGATTTCAAGATCTAGAGTTTTATAGAAAAATAAGTTCTTTCTTTTGCATTCTTCTTCATGGGATCTAATCACATGGCACCCTTACATGCCATAAGAGCACCCCATCGAATGGGAAGAGAGAGTTTTTAAATCTTTCTTGCTCCTATAATCAGATGGCCTGGTGATCAACCCAATCCAAATACTTGCTAATCGGATCATCTAATCTAATCACATATCACATATGCATGAATTTAGATCTAATTTAAATTATATCAGATATGATTATAACTTTAGATCATATCTAAATCAGATCATAAGCATCATATGTAACACATAAAATCAAATTTTATCAACGATCAACACAAACTAGGATAACCTTTTCACTATAAGGGATAAACCCCACAGTAGGAAAATCTTATGTCAGTTTGTGCGATCAACCATTCATTAAATTTAGATTAAAATATCACATATCAAATCTAAATAAAATTAAATTTTATATTTAATATGTATATATAACATGTCATAACGAACCTAGGCTCTGATACCACTATTGATGAATGTAGGCGATTTCATGCATGTATTTTGAATTTTTTTCAAATAAATTAAGCGAAAGATAATTAGATTAATCAAATTAATCTAACATGCATATGATCTAATTATCAAATCAACCTACTCTAGAATCTATAACATGATATATTGTATATAAAATCTAAAAAATATTAAAGATAAAATTAACATGCATGCATGTGAGCAGTAGATCATATTTACTCTAATCTGAGTTCAGAACTCGATATCTTTGCACGGCTCGATGATCATTACTACTGAGAGATATGGTAGAGAGGATCCTCACTGATTGCTTGCAGCTACACATGCATCTGGCCTTTATGAAAAATTCACTCGAAGCTCCGATCTGATCGATCTTCTCAGGAGTGCAAGCTCGTGCGAAGACCTTCTTCTTGGCTGATCTAGATTCTTTCTTCAAATCTCTGAAATATTTTTAAAGATTGAAGATGGACTTCTGGAGAAGATGAAGAGGTGGAAGAAAGATGGAGAGAAAAATAATTTTCTCTTATATTTTTCTCTCTTCCCAAACCTTGAGGACCAAAATCTTAGAAATTAGCTTTGTGCTAACCCAAAAAGAGAGGACTCTCCTCCTCTTTCTCATGCCATGGAACCATATCTCAAAACCTCCTCACATAGAGAACTCCTTCTCTACTATCTTACACACACAAAAGAAACAAATAAAGTCCTTTTTATAGGTGTGTAATAAGGTTGGGATGAGGAGTCCTAGAAATCTTGGACTCTTCCAAGAGATGTCGGCTCCTCACAATTCCACATCCAAAATATGCCAAAAAAAATATGGGATGGTCCTTCCCATATTTTTTTATGATAAATCAATTTTTCATCTGATCTTCCATAAAAAATCTCCTCAAAATGTTGCACATATAAGGAGAAAAAAATTAAGTTGATATGGAGAGATTGATTTGGATAAGAACAGACTCTCTTGATAAGGAATATTTTGAAATTTAATTTTAAAATCTTTCTTTTATCAAAATTAAATTAGATTTGGATGTGAGATAGAGAAGGAGAGGAACTCTTTGGTATGAAAAAATCTCATGCAAAAATTATTTATGCATGGAGATAGGTGAAATGCAAAGTGGGTTGGCACAGGGGAGAAGAGTCCTATTCCAATATGGACTCTTAATTTTCTTATTTGAATCCAAATCAAATCACATATGGTTTAGCCCAAATAAAATATATAAAATCTAATCTAATTAGGTTCATAAATTTTTAATCAAATCTCAATCAAATTAGGAATTGATTGAACCAAAGTCTTAATCAAATCAAGAATAATTCTTCCTTAGCGATTAGGTCATCTCATAACCTAATCAGATCAAACCTAATTGAATCCAATTCAAATAGATTTTATTTAATCCTCTTTACTTAATTAAATTGAGCTAATCAGCAATCTAATTATTACTTAATTTTTTATTAATTTACTAACACTTAGTGAATAAATTTATTACAACTTTTGCATAAGGTTAACCATCAATCGAATTGACAATTAAGCCCTTGAATGATTCTCAATCGTTGATCAGCCACATGATCAGTCAAAAAATTTTTTTGAGTGTGACCCCATAGGTTCGAACCTAAGTTGATAGCATAGGAATAACTTTCTGAACCAATCGATGTAACTATCTAGCAATAGTGATCCGACGTCTGGATAGATCGAATGAAGGCAAAGCAACATTCAAGAATATATTGGTGTATAGTTAACGTACAATTCATCTTTTTGACCTTAATACTCAAGAAGATGTAGGATTTAACTATCAATCCTAGATAAGTCATTCACATTGTACTTCAATCTTTTACAAATCCATCACATGGATTATCCGAGTTAAGATTTTGCTAAATTAAAATATATTGATATATTAACTCCTACTAATTTGGAGGGATCAATTCCATCTTGACTCACACACTGACTTGACAAGTACTTGACTGCACTCAGAAACCTTTCATCATTGAATTAGAAACTCAGTTAGTCTGACACTAAAGTACAGTGAGTTGCTTGCAAGTCACCGTGGTGATCTCTGATTGGAGGGATACTTATATCCATACCCTTCGCGAGCTACCCTTGACAGCAGAGTGCTCCATAGTTGGTCACATTCAGTGATGATGTACTCCTATATCTCACCTGTATGCCATACCAGTGTCTCCACATCATTTGGTTATGAGGACAACCGACGTATATGGCACACAACGACCTATACTTGATATCGCTATCATCCTAGTAATAGCGTATCGTTTAATGGCAAATCAATTTAAAGATTACGCGATAAATCCTCCTTTATCGATCAAAGTAATCCTAAGAATTTCATCACAATATAGGAGTTCATTAAAAGATGTAACCATGTGATAAAAAATATCAAATAATTTTTATTATTTATCAATTCATATATATTTATAATTAGCACAATCATCAAATGATTGACCTTAAGACACATTTTTCAACTGTCTATGCCCTGACCTGGCTTGATTTGGTTCACATGTGTCTATTAAAGATTTCCTTCAAACATCCTCAAATGCCCTGAAGGGCTTAAACAAACCATTTTCTCATATAGTGGGCTAAAAAGATCTTTCCACTCTTGATGTAGGACTAAAACATCTCAATCAAGGTGGTCAAAAAAAAAATCAAAAAAATATTCATCCGATCGCATCAGATGCCCAGAGGAAGAGTAGATTCATAATTAAAATTTTTTATAATATTTATGAATTCTCATCTTGATTCGCATTGAAAAAGGATCAAGATTGAAGAAGCTCCTCAACAATATACTTCGCAAGATCCGGATGCATGGATCCTCAACTTTGCGGGCACGCCAAATGCTATATGGGAGAGAGATGAACTCTTTCTTTGGAGAGAAAGGAGATGAAATCTTGTGATCAGATCCTAAGACTTTGGAAGAGCTCCACATGCCATCATAAAAGGAGGGAGGATGCCAAGAGGGAGGGAGATGCCCAAGGGAGCACGCCAATAGGAGGGGATGCCAAATGATTGCTTTTCTCCTTCTCCACATCCTTCCTTATATAGGCAAGAGGTCCTAGATTAAATCAAACTCCTTTGAGTACTAGAAAAAGAACTCTTCATGTTTGAATGAAACCCAAACTCCTTAAAGCACAAGAAATCCTAATCCAAGTAGGAGAGGTGCCTCCTTTCATTATCGCACACGCCCAAGGAGAGAAGGCTATTTTCAGTCCCTTTCCAACCACCTAGGTTGACCCATAAGAAGAGAAAATTTCTAAAAAAAAGTGGCTAAGTGCACCAAATCAGATTTAATTCAGATTTGGATCAATTCGAATCCAATTCGAATCCGATTCAAATCAATTTTGAAAAGACTGCTGATCCTAATCCAATTAGGATTCTTGTCCCAGTCCAACTTGATAAATTAACTCAATCAAGCCTTAATAAAATTATATCTAATTAAATTAGATCTAATCTAAAGTAATTAAGACTCAATCTATTCTCTTATAATTGCATGGAACTTTGATTTGATTAATTTCATCTCCAAAATCAAATCCGTACCTCATGCACAGTGCTAGCTGAATATAGTCAGTATTTAATTTTGACCTACGATTTAATTTTTAATGAAGTTAATCTATATTTTTAATTAAGTCTCATACTTTCAAATTGAACATATAAATAATTGATCAATTTTTTTCCATATTGTTTGACTTTTGTGTGCGACTCCATAGATTCGAACACTAAGTCAGTAGTATAGAAATTTCTTTCCATATTAATCGAAGTAACCATCCAGCAATGATACCTGATATCTATATAGGATGAATATTTGCAAAGCAATATTTAAGAACCTTGACATATTGTTACTGCATAATTCATCCTTTTGTGTGCGACTCCATAGGTTCGAACACTAAGTCGGTAGTATAGGAATTCTTTTCTATACTAATCAAAGTGACTATCTAGCAATGATATCTGATATCTGGATAGGATGAATATTTGCAAAGTAATATTTAAGAACCTTGACATATGGTTACTGCATAATTCATCCCTTTGATCCTAATACTCAAAGTGATCTAGGATTTAACTGTCAATCCTGAAACGGTCATCTATATAGTATTTCAATCTTTTAAATCTATCACATAGATTATCCTGACTAAGATTTTACTAAATTAAAATACAGTGATGCATTAACTCTTATAATTTAGAGGAGTCAATTCCATCTTGATCCACACACAGATTTTACGAGTACTTGACTGTACCCAATAGCCTTCCGTCACTGCATTAGAAATGCAGGTAGTCTGATACTTAAACAAAGTATATTGCTTGCAAGTCACTATGGTAATTTCAGATCTGAGGGATACTTATGTCCATATGTTTCAAAAGTTGCTCTTGATAGCAGAGTGCTCAGCAAGTGAGTCACTTATTCAGTGACGATGTACTTCTATATCTTATCTATATGCCGTACCAATATCTCCACACTCTTTGATTTTGAGAATAACCAACCTATATAGTACATAATGACCTACACTCGATAAATATCATCATCCTATTAATGACGCATCATTTGGTGATAAACATATTTAGAAACTATTCGATAAATCTTCTTTTATCGATCATAATATAGTTCTAAGGACTTCATCACAACATGAGTTCTAATAATGAAGATGTATACCTTGTGATCAAAAAAGCCAAAATAACATTAATTCATTGATCAATAATTCATATATAAAATTTAATTATTTACAATAAGCCAATTGGCTTTAGGATATAATTTCTAGCAACTCTCATTTGGACTAAAGCCAATCGAGATAGTATCTTATACCCATCTTCCATTTATGATCATCGAACTCTTTGATCCCGGAGCTTTAGTGAAGGGGTCGGTCAGGTTCTCTTTTTCATCAATTTTTTTCAACTCAACATCATCTCGATCCACGATTTCATGGACAAGATGATAACATTGCAGAATGTGTTTGGTTCTATGGTGGGACTTGGGCTGCTTTACTTATGCTATGGCTCTAGTATTATCACAATATAGTAAAACTGGACCATCAATAGAAGAAATCAATCTAAGTTTAGTGATAATTTTTTTTAACAGAATAGCTTCCTTTGCAGCATCAGATGCTGCAATATATTTCTTTCGCATACTAAGTCAGCCACCGTATGTTGCTTGAAACTCTTCTAAAAAATTGCTTCTTCATTCATGGTGAACACATAGCTCGACATATTTTTACTATCATCATAATCTGATTGAAAATTGAAATAAGTATATCCCATAAGATTTAAGTCAGTGTCTCCATAGATAAGCTATTGGTCCTTAGTATTTCTTAAATACTTAAAGATTATTTTCATAATCTTTCAATGATTCTCTTTCGGATCAGACTGGTACCTACTCACTACTATTAGTGAATAAGCCACATCCGATTTTATATACATCATGGTATATATGATAGATCTCACTGTCAAAGCATATGAAATTCTACTCATATGCTTTCTCTCCTAAGAGATTGTTGGACAATCCTTCTTAGAGAGAGAAATTTCTTAGCCTATCGATAGATAGCCTTTTCTGAAATTCTCCATGCTAAACTGTTTCAGCATGGTATCGATGTATGTGGATTGAGATAACCCAAACAACCTTCTAGATCTATTTCTATAGATTTTTATCCCCAGGATATATGATGCTTCTTCCAAATCTTTCATGGAAAACTGCGATGATAGCCACGTCTTTACACTTTGGAAAGCTAGGATGTCATTTCCTATTAATAGTATATCATCTACATACAGTATAAGAAAAATGACTATAGAATTGTTAGTCTACTTCTAGACGTAAGGCTCTTCTCCATTCCTAACGAAGTCATATGTTTTGATTATCTTATCAAAACACATATTCCAACTTTTAGATGCTTGCTTCAGTCCATAAATGGATCTATTTAGCTTGCATACTTTAGATTCATCTGAGGATGTGAACCCTTTAGGTTGTATCATATATACCTCTTCTTCCAGCTCTCTGTTAAAGAAGACGATTTTGACATCCATTTGCTAGATCTCAAAATCTAAATGTACCACTATCGTAAGCATGATTCGGATGGATTTGAGCATTACCACATGAGAGAACGTCTCATCATAGTCAATACCATAATACTGATGATATTTCTTGGCAACTAGATGGGTTTTGTAGGTCTCCACCTTTCCGTCTGCTCCTCTTTTTCTCTTGAAAATTTATTTACACCCTATGGATTTAATCCCTTCGGATGGATCAACCAGTGTCCATACACCATTGATCTCCATGGACTTCATCTTGGATTTCATAGCATCAAGCCATTTCTAGGAGTCGGACCTTTACATAGCATCCATGTAGGTGATCGAATCTTCGTAGTTCTCATCTAGTTTGATAGGATCACCATCTTGGATCAAGAAATCATAATATCTGTCCAGTTGATGTGGTATTCTATCAAATCTTCTTAATGGCATCTCTATAGGTTTTAGATTTTATTCTCTAATCAAATCTGATTCTGTATGTATCGATATTTCTACCTCACGAACTTCACTAAGTTTGATTTTAGTAGCATTAGTTTCTTTCCCAAGGAACTTTTTTTCTAAAAAAACTGTCTTATTGTTGACGAACATCTTTTGTTCTTCAGCGAGGTAGAAGTAGTACCCTTTAGTTTTCTTTGGATACCCTACAAACAAGCATTTATCGGATCTAGTCCAAGATTGTTTGACTTTAAATGCTTTATATAAGCCAGACATCTCCATAAATCCTAAGGTGTGAGAGCATTGGCTTACGTCCTGATCATATCTCATATGGTGTTTTATTTACAGACTTGCTTGGGACTTTATTAAGTCTGTAGCAAGTAATTTCAAAAGCATATTTCCAAAAAAAGATTGGCATAGTCGTAAAGCCCTTCATGGATCGAATCATGTCTAACGGTGTTCGATTCTTTCTTTTTGATACTCCATTATATTGTGGTATTCCAAGAGGGGTCCATTATAAGAGAATCTCTTTCTTTTCTAGATATGTTAGAAAATCATTGGTGATGTATTCATCTCCTCAGTCTGATCAAAGAGTTTTGATGCTCTTCCTAGTCTGTTTTTCTACTTCACTACGGAATCATTTAAATATTTTAAATGATTCAGATTTATATTTCATAAGATAGACGTATCCATACCTCGATAGGTCGTCATTAAATATAATGAAGTAATAATATCTTCCTCTGGCGCTTATGTTCATAGGTCTACATATATCGCTATATACTAAGTCTAGAACATCATTGGCTCGCTCATTTTTTTTCTTAAAAGGTGACTTGATCATCTTATCAAGTAGACAAGATTCACAGGTCGGTAATGATTCATAATTATTAATTTCAAGGATATCTTCCTTAATTAATATGTCTATCCTGTTTTTGTTCACATGACCCAGCCTACAATGCCAAAGATATAAATCACTGACATTATCTATCCTAGGATATTTGTTTAATGTGTATATTACACCAATAGACTGTGATAATAAGTATATGTCATATTTTAATTATCTTCGCATGATTTTAGTATCATTCATAATGATATCATAAAAATCATCTTTTATTAAAAATTTAAAATCAAATTTGGCCAATAGATCTACAGAGATGATATTCATCATAAAAAAAAGACAATAATGACTCTCATCTAACATGACACTACTAGACTCAAAAACAAGCTGCATAGTTTCTAAAGTTAGAATTGAACAAGACTTCCATCTCCAATATTTAGGAATTGCTCGTCTTCTCTAAACTTTCTGCTGACCTATAGTCCCTGCAATGAATTATAAATATTAATTAGACTTTCAGTATCTAACATCCAGATAGTAGTATCACAGACAGAAAAATTACAAAGAGTTATCATATAAGTATCTTATGAAGCAACATATTGCTTGTTTTTCTTATTCTTTGGCCTGTTTGGATCAAGAGAAGCTATATATGTAGGATAGTTTCTCTTCCAATGATCCAGCTTCTTGTAGAAAAAGTATTCTGCTTAGTTCTTGTTGACTTTTGACTTTTTATCTTGCTTTGGCTTTGGATCGGTGGCATGGACTATTTGCACCTTCTTCTTTTTTCTTCTCTTGGAGGAACGACGACCTGAAGATGAATCTCCCACAACATGCATCGATTTTTTCTGGAGCTGATGATCCTTCTCGAATGTCTACAGCAATCCTAGCAAATCATGGTAATTCACTATAGGCTTGGTCATTCTATAATGACCAAAATTATTGTCATTCTTGAGAAAGATTGGTCATTCTTGAGAAAGATTGGTCATTTTTGAGAAAATTAGTTCCTAAAATTATTATCCTAATCTATGAGATTTACCATAATCATAAAAATATGATGCAGCAAATGATAAAATATAATACCTCATGAATAAAAATAACTAATGTCATGCAAATGAGTAGGAAGATATCACAGAAAAATTTCTTCGCATCACCATGCAATTGGCTTGTAGGGCACTATTCTTTCAATGAGTTAAACGAGATTGAAGAGTTGACTATGTCTAGCTAGCATTATACATGAGGTTTAAGTTTGATCTTGGGGATGAACAGTTTCTAATCTATAATCCATGGAGCATATGAGAGATTGAATTTATGTGCTAATTAATTTAGATTAGATCTGAGTTAATTATACTTAATTGGATCCAAAATTTTAAGTTAGACTTGATATAAAAGTCTTAAAGAATTTGAGATTGACAGTCTTTCAAAATTATTTCAAACCAACTTCGAATTGGATTTAAATCGGATTCGTTTTAGATGAGATATGAAAAATTCTTATTGCATTGGGATTTCTTTCTCTTATGGGCCAATCAACACCTAGAAGCTTCCTCATTGTGGGCATCCCATGTGGGTGAGAGATTGGGTGTAATGCGGTTGTCATATGTGATGGCAATACTATCTCATGTAGGAGTCCTTCTTTCATGAGTATTGGACTAATTTAAAACATGTTTGAGTTAGAAATCCTATGCTTAGTGGGTCATAGGATTCATCTATAAATAGAGAGGATCTCTAGCTATGGATGCATAGCAAACAAATCAAATTGAGAGAAGAGAAAAAGAGAAAGAGAGGTGTGAAAAGAGAGAGGCCCTTCCTTCTTCTCCTCAGTAGTAGCTCGATCTGGGCTCTTCCGAGCACTCTCCTTTCTTAGTTTGTTTTTCTTCTGCAGATAACGACACTTGATGGTCTGTTTATTTTGCTTTTTATTTTTATTTCAGACTTCTTATAATTTTAATGTAATATAATAAAATGATAAAATTTATTTATGAGTTTATTATGTGAATTTTTTATTTTTATTTTATAGATTATAAATAAAAAATATTATAAATATAAATTAAAAATATATATTCATAAGTTATTTTAAAAAAATTTATGTGTAAATTTTTGGTGATGAAATTATTTTTGACAAAATTTTGGTCACCAAAAATCCTATTAGCGATAAAATAATTGGTCGTAAATAATTTTTTTAATAAATTTAAAAATATTAAAATTTTATATTAAATTATTAGTGATGAAAATAGTTTTGTCACAAATAATTGCTAATTTAGTAGTGATAAAAATTTTAGTTAGTAATTATCATATTTGCGATGAAACTTTTACATCGCTAATATTTTTTTATAAATTTAAATTTTATAAAAAAATTTAATTAAATTAATAGTGATGAAAGTAGTTCATCATAAATTATTTTTTAAATTATTTTTTATTAGTGACATAATAATTTATCAAAAATTATTTTTTTTATGATAAAAATTTTTTATCGCAAATAGTTTTCGAAAAAAAAAATTTTTAATGACAAAAATTTTTGATCAGTAATATCGATTATTGATAATAAAAAAAAATTTTTCATCATAAAAAATTATCAACGACATCATTATTTGTGATGAAATATCAGCGATGATAATTTCATCACTAATAACTATTTTCGATGAAAATCTATTATTAGCAATGAATTTTTGCATCGCTAATATCCTGGTTCTGTTATAGTAGACTCGCCATAGGCTTTTAATTATACCACAAACTTATCGCTACAGGTATACTATTCAGCCACAGGCACATCATCTGCCACAGGCATTTATATAAGCTTACTATCAATAAATTCATATCCTATTTTTAGGTTTATATACACATATATTACACTATCTTGTTAGTATATTGCTTGATATGATAAGTTTCAAAAGTTAATAAATTGATGTAATATAATTTTATGCTATTAATAATTTGTTGTCCAACCAGCTTCACATATACATACATATACATAAGTAGTCTACCCATAGAAATAAATACATATTTCCATGCTTATATAGATGTATTTAAGCTATAAAACAACACGATACTGGCTTTCTTTTCAAAATAACATTTTCCATAACAAAAGATAATGAAAACACCATAATTAGATGGAGTTCACTCACCTTTTAATGGCTTCTAGATCAACCTGGAGCTTAAACCCTTTAAAATAGCTCTCAAAAGCCTCCTTCTTTTCCTATAAAGTTAATATATGCGGATTAATATGACACTAATATGGTATATGAATAGAAAAACACTTGCTTTACCTCATAATACTTGTTCTTTAACACTTTTAGTTTTCACTTCTATTTCATCTTATTTTATCCTGATTAGGTTTAGTTACACTTCAACATCAGTTAAGAATTTTCCCACAAATTAAATATGTTTCTTTTTTATGAGTGGTTTCAAGTCCAGCAGATACAATATCAGCCGATTGCTAAAATACCTTGTATTGGTTTTCATTAAAATTGACAACAACAGCTAACCCTTCTATTTTAGGCTTAAATCCAAGATTTAGTTCACTAAACATCAAGTCTTATAACTATTTCTCAAAGCTTAACTTCAATCTATTGTAGAGAATAAAAATCCTTACCTTAGATAATGAAACTCAATTACTGTTCACAAAAACTACTTCTTTTTTCTGCCAAGAGCACTTCTACTCCTTCAATAAACTTTATCCTCAACTCTTTCTTTGTCAGCTGAATCCCCCTTCAATTTCTTGCTGAAAACACCTCTTTTCCCAGCCCTCACTCTCCTCTATCCTTCTTCTTGCTTCTATTTTTGGTTAAAGAATCAAAATAACAGATAAAGAAAATTAGGGGCTAATGTTTTGGGAAAAAAATAAATTAAAGAAAACTTGCTAAGTGTCAACCCCAGGAATAACCAGCAATATATCTTGGTTTTCTAATATTTTTATTTATCTCATGAAGCTGCTCAATCATCTCCCCAAAATAAATTTTTTAAAATTAGATAAAACATCCAGATTTCAAAACCTCAGTCTACTATTTCTCGCAGACCTAGCCGACTCATCCTGAGACTGAGTCAGCTCAATCCAACTTAGTCGACTCAGTATAAAACTAGATCGACCAACCTGTGCTCCACCATAGATCTTCTGATACACTTTCTATTCTCTACGATTTAGCCGACCTATCTTTAAACTTAGTTGATCCAGTCTTTTGGGGTTTAAAAATTTGCTGTAAATCATCAATTTATACCTCAAAATTTTTTTCACACACATATATTACTTCACCTCTATTGCTTGATTCATATTCAAATCCTCAAAAAATACCATGACCTATGTAAATAAATACTTCCTACGAATTCAAATTTTAAATACCACCTCGTTCTCAGCTCAGGATGTTCTAGGATGTAAGTGAAAAAGTTGGCATTAGTGAAAAAGAAAAGATTTACCTTTACTTAACTAATCATGATTGTTTTTAATTAAAATCAATTAAAAATCCTCTCCTCTAATTCTTTCCGGTGTTCTCAAGCTAGCAAGAGGAAAAGATGGACTTGGATGCCATCTCTAGGGATATCGGCAAGGAGAAGAGAGTTAAGACTTTTGATCAATACAAATAGGATTGAATCAATCAGGAACTACTTTGTTTTGTTTTATCTGTTGGAAAATTTGTTTATTGATGGTTTTCTTTTATATGTTTTCTTGTCAATCTAACAAATCAAACTATGAAATTGAAAGTAGTGCTAGCTTAATGAGTAGCAAGACCCATGATTTTTTTCAAAGTACGATCCTTGGTTTACTCTATCTTCCATTTAGCCTTTCTTTTTACCCCCCAATATTTTAAATCTTAGATTTTAGAGGACGAAGATTTGCTAGATAAATTCAAATGCTAAACCTTAGGTTTTTGCTTGATTTTGTTTAAAGACTTCTCTTTTTTGGTTCATGTTTGGGGTTGGGCACTTGCTCATATTTGTTTCCAAGATTTGATTTCACTACTCATTTTCCTCAAAATTATAATCTTTTTTGTTTGGGTTGGGGTATTTTGGCACATATTTACTTTCAAGATTTGATTTTTTAGTTTTCTTGCACAAGAAAGAAAAATCATCATTTTTTATTTTGGGGCATGGGCAATGGGTGGTTGGGCCTTTTCAATTAAGGATTACAAGGCAACAAGTACAAGCACCTCGTTTACACCTCTCCTGCTTCTCCGCTCCTCATCCAGTGCTATCTTTGCCTTGGACCATTAAGAATAGTATTTACTATAACATATAATGCAACTATTTACTTGCATACTTTATTTGACAAAAACATATTATCTATTATTAGATAATTAAGTTTTAGAATTTAAAATTTATCACTTTATATTTTATCTTTTTATATTTTTTTGTGTTTATTATTTTTTTACCTCCCTCGCATCGCAAGGGTATTTTTTTTGTTTACCTATTAAAAGTAAAATATAGAGAAAACCCAACCCCTCTCCAAAATTCAGAAAAATTAGAAGAAAATTCATAAAAAGATTGAAACATTTTGAATCTCATTTTAAAAAATAAATTTATGTTAAAATCGCACATATATTCATTTATATTAAAATCATATGAACAAGGGGTTTTTACTTGTGCAAAAAATGCATGTGCACATTTATTAAAAAATTCATGTGCATGCCCAAAACTTGCATGCATGCTAAAAAAAGTGCACACAAGGAAATTCAATTTAACTATTTAGTTGTTCACAAAGCTTTTGTACAAATGGGTGGTCAAGACTGTTGGAAGTCCATTGTTTGCTCTTTTTATACTCCTCTCGTAATTCTCTACAAATATTTTTTGCATTTAGCGTTAGTTTTGAATCTTCAATAAACACGATTTATCTACTCCAGATAGCATGTCATTCTACAAATACTTCCATAATCTTCAATGTAGTTGCTATAGCCATCTTTTCTATCAAATTTTAAGGCTAGTTTTCTTATTATATATGTTGCTACAAGGCTATAGTGGACAGTAGACGAGATCGGTTGTAGACTGAACTGGATCGTCTCTTAGTTGAATTCGACAAAATTTGCAACAATTCTAGTAAAGAAAGTCTCAAAACCAGTGGGGTACCCTCCAGCTCAAGACCATCCGATGGTTATGTCAGACAAAGTCTTGAGAATAGATAGTGAAAATGGAAGAATAGAAGGATGAGAAGAGAGATTGTGGGCAAAATAAAGAGAGGACTCTTGTTTCCTTCAATGGGGGAGCTGAAAATGATTCAGTAGAATCTTAATTCTATCTATTCAGACTTATCTTATAGAGAATATCCTGTCCCCCTTTATATAGAAGGTGTGAGGAGGTCTGCCGGATTATTAGACCATTAGGAAAGTTTGTTAGACCGTTAGAAGAGTTTATTAGATCGTTAGGTTGTTATAACAGAATGGCCAACTGTATAGAGTTTGTGGAGCATTTGCCTATATGGCAATTTACTATAGTATAGCTGAAAGATTGCTGATGCTGAGCTGGATGACAGCTGCCGGATAACTATTTATACTTTGATGGCATATCGGTGATTTACCAATGTAACTTTGTTGAGATCGACGACTAACTGAATTGAGTATCATATCTTTTTAGTATTAATAGCCATATCGGCTAAAGACCGATATAACTCATCGCAGATCGGCTAATAACTGAGATGAGTATCATACTTTAAGAACAGCTCTGGATAAATCAGATCAACTAAATACCAGACTGAGAAAGTAGATCAAAAAATGGCCGATGTGATCTGAAAGAGCATTCATGATTCAGATAATAATCTGTTGCCACGTGTCCGGATAGTGAGATTACATAACATGTACTAATAATATATATCACTGTGCTTTTTTCTGAAGAGAAGTCTATATCACCATAGAAATACTATATTTATTGGAATATCAATGTCTTAAATTACTCTCTATCTCAAGAGCACACATACATAAACAAAACAACTCACCTAACCCGAAGACAAACGGATTTATTTTCCAAAAAAAAAATATATTAAAGGTCTAGGGAACCATCAAATTACGAACTTGAACCCTACATAGGTTCAGACGAGATAAAAGCAAACATCACTCTAGTTACAAGCAATATATAGCTTCTAAGGATTTGCAGTAGCACTTATCATCACAGAGAATCCAATTATGCTGGTGGCTTTGGTGGGCAAGGGCCAGTCTTTTGACGGGAATTAGTGCAACCCGACGGACCTGATGCTGGTACCGAATCCTTTTGGAGGGACTCTGATGCCAAACTTCTCTTGACAAGCGGCGTCTGCCATGCTAATGGCCTCGCAGCTATAGATAAAATCTGTGGGTTAGCAACCAACAAGAACAGTAACATGAATCCTACCACATTACCTCTCCACGTACTCATCTCTTCCGGTGTTTCTATATGCTTGCAAAGGAAGTGTGATTTTTTATCTTAATGGACTAGCTAGAATGTGTCTCTTCTATCTAATGTGGCAATGTTGCTGTGAGGAACCTTAAACAAAGGGGGGGTTTTTATAGATTGTAACATGAATATATGGTCCTCTAAATCCAACCTGAGTCTCAAAGTCTAAAAATTGGAAATACAGGATGCATGGACTGAACCCAGCGAAGAATTTCCATGTCTTTACACAATTGTATAAATGTTTGAATTAAACATCGGTGAAATGGGTTTGATGTTAAGACTGAAATGGTTCCAGAGAGCATTTAACAACTTAACGTGGGTCGGGACTTGGACCATTCAAAGTTCATGAAATGGGTCACAGCTAGTACCATATGGAAACTAGTCAGATGACTTGACCTTCATGTACTCTGGCATACCAAGGTCTAGTATAGTTTCTAAGTAGAAGTATGTTGTACTTTAGGAAATTATGTTTAGTTATTTTTCTAGGAAATTTCCTATATTACTTTAAGGAAAACCTATTTGACAAATCGCTAATTTCATTTATACTTCCATACATGCACCTAAAAAGATATACCTATTATATATGTTACCAAAAAAAGATATACCTATTGCAAATGCCATAAGATTAACTAAAATTAGAATTAATCTACTGTTGAATTTTTTACTTAGGTCACTCAAGTATACATGTGAAGGAATTTCCACGAAACCTGTTACAACATGTAGCTTAGCTTTAGTGCTCAACTTGAACAAAGTGTTCATTTGAGTCCTATGTAGCAGAATCTATTATTGTTTAATACTTAAGTACGTACACTTGTACTCCAGTGCCCAACACGAAGCTAATTTTAACTAAGCTGGACCCTAACAGACTCCAAGATCTAATTTCTTTAGTCAAGTATGTTGGAATTCGGGGAAGATCCAACAGAGACTCTGACCAAGATAGACATACCCAACGATGGACTTGGACATGCATGACACTTTCACTTCATACACACATGGTCAAGTTGGAAACATCAAAGAGAATCTCAAGTTGTTCTACCAAAAAGGAAAAAAAAAAAAAAGAGAACCTCAAATTAGTCTATAGATATTTCAATTTGGATTAGGAGATTCTGTAACGTGATCGCTGGATCGTAATTAATTGGATTCACCAACCACGTATTTTTAGATCTAATATTAAGATTTTAGGTCATATACGTCAAGTGAGCCAACTATGATGTTGGAAAGTAAAAGTAAATTAAATAAATTATCCTTTAGAAATATTAATTGCATGAATGTATTAACTAAGCTAATAAAGTTTACATGAACGTCTCCTTTAGTTTCTTCAGGAATCGTCTTCTAGGTTTCTAGACGAATATCTATTGCTTAGTCCTGTGAGGATGTATGGAGATTTCTAGTGAGTTATTACGCAAGCGAAGGTACTTCCCATATTCTACACTGTAATAGAAATAGCCTTGAATATTGCTGCATGTAAAAACACTGGATATTGGATTTAAGAGACTGGTTTCCAAAACCTTTTATGTTGATGCTGCAGGTGATGCTTTAAGTGACAGGTGTAAACTAATTATTCTAAATGAAATATTTATTAGAGCTATAATTATGAGTGCTATTGGGTCAGGTCTGATTCATGGTAGGGATTGGGTTAGGTAGAAACCGGACCATAGTCCATGCTGCATCTACTTGGTTCGAGTCTTGAGTAGATACAACTATTTGAAAAACTCAATTCAGTTCATACTTTAAAATTATTCACTAATGAGCAACTTATAGTACAGTTTTATATGAAACATTAGAGATGTATGTGCAAAATTTATATTATGATTTTGTAGATGATTAACTATGGGCTTGGCTTGAGTTCGTGCCGAGTAGGATGCAAAAAAATAATAATAATAAAATTGCCTTCCAATATATATACGATGAGGCTGGCTATTTTTTCAATAAACACAAACCTAGATCTTATATCTTTGGACCTGTACTAGTTCATAGGTATATAAGTCTGGATCGGGTCTTGATCAAATTCAGATAGGATATGGACTAGTTGGTCTAGCTAAAGGTCAACCCCAAATAATCTCAAACATGTTCAAATTTCTAAAGGGCCATGCATAATTCTGTTTTTTAAAGTTTTAAGGAGTGTCCCTGGAGTCCTTTTAAAAATTTGATATTTTTGGATGTTTTAATTTATTTATATAGGTGGCACATAAGGAGTAACCATGTATGTAACAATATAGTTGGATCTGATCATAATGGAATAATTAGTGAAGGAATGAGAAATACTATGATACCATGTTTTGTTTCATGGATCGGGATTATGCTTCTTGCTTCAACTGTTAGAATTGTACTTAAAATTCTAGATGTGATCTAAGAAATCTAATAAGAATTTTGACTTTAAAAAAATTAAATATTTAAAAAAATTATAAATATCAAAATCAAAATTTGGAAGCATGCACATTACTGTCCTAAGGCGTATGTCCTTCTCTTGTGCAGCAAATATCCAAATATACTATCACAAAATATGACCAGTATCTTTCATCTACAAGCATGACTATGGAGGAGTTGGTGACAACTCTTTTAGCACCTCAAAAAAGAAGAAAAAATATTACAGTAGAAAAGAGAAGTATTAAAGAAGGCTTAGAAAGAAGAAGCTTGGAAGGCTCTTGGATAGCTTTTAGGATTAGGTCCCAAGGGGCCTTTTTATAGCTAACATATTTTGATCATTTGAGAAAGCCCAATATTCAAAAATTAAAGCCTAACATTTAAAATATTAAAATGATAATTAAACCTTTAAATGATAAAAAAAATAACAATAAAGATTTCGGTTTGGTAGGATGCTAAACTTGCACTCATGCCCATGTTGGAAAACGTAGGCGATTTTATGCATGTATTTCGAAATTTTTTCGAATAAATTATAGTCGAAGACTATTAGATTAATCAAATTAATCTAATATGTATATAATCTAATTATTAAATCAACCTACATTAGGATCTATGACATGATATATTGCATATAAAATCTGAAAAATACTGAAGATAAAATCAGCATGCATGCATGTGAGCAGTAGATCACATATACTCTAATTTGAGTTCAGAACTCGATATCTTTGTGCGGGTTGATGATCACCGCTGCTGAGAGACATGGTAGTGAGGGTCCTCACTGGTTGCTCGTAGCTGCACATGCATCTGGTCTCTATGAAAAATTCACTCGAAGTCCCGATCTGATCGGTCTTCTTGGGAGTGCTAGCTCGCATGAAGACCTTCTTCTTGACTGATCTGGATCCTTTCTTCAAATGTATGAAACCTTTCCAAAGATTGAAGATGGACTTTTGGGGAAGATGAAGTGGTGAAATAAAGATGGAGAGAAAAATAATTTTCTCTCTTCCCAAACCCTGAGGACCAAAACCTTAGAAATCAGCTTTTGCACTAACCCAAAGAGAGAGGACTCTCCTCCTCTTTTTCACATCATGGAACCATACCCCAAAACCTCCTCACATAGAGAACTCCTTCTCTACTATCTTGCACATACTAAAGAAACAAATAAAGTCCTTTTTGTAGATGTGTAATAAGGTTGGGATAAGGAGTCCTAGAAATCTTGGACTTTTCCAAGAGATGTTGCCTTCTCATAATTCCATATCCAAAACATGCCAAAAAGAATATGGGATGTCCCTTCTCATATTTTTTCATGATAAATCGATTCTCCAACTGATCTCTCACAAAAAATCTCCTCAAAATGTCACACATATAAGGAGAAAAAAAATATGTTGGCATGGAGAGGTTGATTTGGATAAGAACAGACTCTCTTGATAAGGAATATTTTGAAATTCAATTTCAAAACCTTCTTTTTGTCAAAATCAAATCAAATTTGAACGTAAGATAGAGAGGGAGAAGAACTCTTTGGGGTAAGAAATCTCATACAAAAACTATTTGTGCATAGAGATAGATGGCATGCAAAATGGGTTGGCGCAAAGGAGAAGAGTCCTATTCCAATATGGACTCTTAATTTTCTTATTTGAATTCAAGCCAAATGATATTTGGTTTAGCCCAAATAAAATATATAAAATCTAATCTAATTAGATTCATAAATTTTTAATCAAATTTTAATCAAATTAAAAATTGATTGAACCAAAGTTTCAATCAAATTAGAGATAATTCTCCCTTAGCGATTAGATCATCTCATAACCTAATCGGATCAAACCTAATTGAATCCAATTCAAATAGATTTTATTTAATCCTATTTGCTCAATCAAATTGAGCTAATCAGTGATGTAATTACTAATTAATCTTTCATTAATTTACTAACACTTGATGAATAAATTTATTATAATTTTTGCATAAGGTTAACCATCAATCGAATTGACGATTAAGCCCTTGAATGATTCTCAATCATTGATCAGCCATATGATCAGTTAAAAACTTCTTTTGAGTATGACCTCATAGGTTCGAACCTAAGTCGGTAATACAGAAATAACTTTTTGAACCAATTGATGTAACCATTTAGCAATGGTGATCCGACATCCGGATAGGTCGTATGAAGGCGAAGCAACATTCAAGAACCTATTAGCATATGGTTACTGTATAATTTATCCCTTTGATCCTAATGCTAAAGAAGACTTAAGATTTAACTATCAATCTTAGATAAGTCATCTATATTATACTTCAATCTTTTTAAAATCCATCATATAGATTACCCAAGCTTAGATTTTACTAAATTGAAATATATTGATATATTAATTTCTATAAATTCGGAGGGGTCAATCCCATCTTGACTCATACACCGACTTGACAAGTACTTGACTACACTCAAAAATATTTCATCACTGAATTAGAAACTCAGTTAGTTCGGCACTAAAGTATAATGAGTTGCTTGTAAGTCACCGTGGTGATCTCAGATCGGAGGGACACTTATACCCATACCCTTTGCGAGCTATCTTTGACAGCAGAGTGCTCTACAGTTAGTCACGTTCAGTGATGATGTACTCCTACATCTCACCTATATGCCATACCAGTATCTTCACACCATTTGGTTACGAGGACAACCAACGCATATGGCACACAACGACCTACACTTGATATCGCTATCATCCTAGTAATAGCGTATCGTTTAGTCACGAACCAATTTAAGGATTACGTGATAAATCCTCTTTTATCAATCAAAATAATCCTAAGAACTTCATCACAATATAGGAGTTCGTTAGAAGATATAACCTTATGATGAAAAATACCAAATAATTTTTATTGTTATCAATTCATATATATTTAAAATTAGCATAATCGTCAAACAATTAGCTTTAGGATATATTTTCTAATAACTTCTACTTAGACTAAAGTCAATCAGTATATTATCATATATCCATCTTCGATTTATCATCTCAGAACTCCTAGATACTAAGGCTTTAGTAAATGGATTGATCACGTTCTCTTTTCCATCGATCTTATAAAGATTGATGTCACCTTAATAGATTTTTTGAATAAGGTGGTAGCAATGCAAAATGCTTAGTAAGTTAATAGGACTTTGGCTCCTTGGCATGAATTATGGCTCTAGTGCCGTACAATATAGTAGAACCATCATTAGAGGGTGCCACTCCTAGTTTGCTAGTGAATCTGTACAATTACATAGTTTCTTTGCAAACATTGATTGCTACAATGCATTTTACCTCGCAAATTGAATTGGCTATATTTTTTTGCTTGAAATTTTTTCGGTAGATTGCTCCATTATTTAGGGTAAGAATTTATTTCAATACATTCTTACTATTATTATATCTAACTAAAAATTGAAGTCATACTCTAAAAATTTTAAGTCAGATTCTCCATAATCGAGTCACCGATCTTTAGTATTTTTCAAGTACTTAAGGATGACTTTTCAGTGATTCTCATCTAGATCTTGTAGATATTCACTCACTACCCTAGTGAGTATACCATATCCGCTCTCATATATGATGTACATGATGGAACAAATTCTTGTCATAAATACTCTATGTATGTTGGACTGAAAAAACTCAAGCAACCTCTTAGATCTATCTCTATAGATTTTTATCCCTAGGATGAGAGATATTTTTTTCAAATCCTTTATGAAAAACTATGATAATAACAAAACTTTTATTCCCTGTAATGTAAGGAATGTCATTCCTGATTAAAAAAAAATTATTTACATATAAAATAAGAAATACACTCATAGAACAATTAATCCATTTGTATTTGTAGGATTTTTTTTTGTTTTCAATGAAGCCATGCGTTTTGATCACTTATCAAAATACATGTTCCAACTTTGAAATATTTAGCATTGCCACAGGAGAAAATATCTTATTATGGTTAATACCATAATGTTGACAATATCCTTAGGCAATTGGATGAGCTTTATAGATCTCCACCTTCTCATCTTTGCTCTCTGATCCTATTGAAGATTCACTTACACCTTATGGATTTTATCCCTTCGAGTGGATCAACGAATGTCCATACACCGTTGACCTTCATGGACTCAATTTTGAATTTTATGGCTCCATGGTCGAATAGGGGAGGAAAGGTGCAGGGGTTCATGGCTGACAGACTGATGGTGGATGGTGGCAAAGAGCGGCCGATAGCGACGGAGTGGGAGACGATCGACAGTAAGGGCCAAATGGTGAGAATTGGGGCATATCCAAAAAATAGGGGATCCGCCCCTTTCTTCTAATTGTCTCTGATCATTGGTCGATCACCAATGATCATGACCTTCGGTGAAGACAGGTAGGAAGATGGAGGTCCAGACCTATGGTTGAGTCACTGCAAATGATGATGTCGGTGGTTGAAAATAAGAAAGAGGGGGCTCAGTCGAATAGAGTAAAATAGGGTTCTTATTTCTTTATGGGTTTTTTGGCAAAGCCGACAGTCAATGAGGGTGCACGATGCCATGGGAAGGAGCGAAAGAAGGAGAAGAAGAATGGTCGGGATTACCTCAGGCTCCGATAAGGTCTCTGGCAAAAATTTGAGGCAAATACGATGAGAGCATCCACGGACTCAATGGAGAATTCAAAGAGAAGGGAGAAGAAAAATGGGTGCTCGTTGTGGCCAACCTTAGAGGAGAGAAGAGGGGGTTTTATAAGGCTCATCCTAGGATCCTCGATGGCCCTAGGAGACCCTTTCCTAGTCAGCCATGAGAAAGAAGAAGACTCTCATTGGAAGTCTTCATTTCAAACTTCCATTTTGTTTTCTTTTTTCTTGTGGGCTTGGTGGGCCAATTCATGGTGGGCTGGTTTATTTGGATCGGATATTACATATATGTAGTTGAACAAATGAAGGAAGCTGTTAGAAAGGCATGGGCTTGTCTACCATGTGGGATGGTGCTCACATTGTTATTTCGAGAGGCTGGTATAGATCTAGAGGGTGAGGATGCTTGAGTTTTATTACAAACTGACTGGTACAACAAGCGATCACTTCATCGCATGATGTACCACAAGTTGGAAGGTTGGTGGGTACATAAAGGCTTAGGACTAGAGCCTATTCGAGAGGATGATGATGAGTTTGATGACCATGAGCCTCATGATGATACTGAGCCCCAGTCACCTCCCTCACCACCTCCTTCCGTAGTAGTAGAGCTACCACCAGCAACAGCACCAGCTACACCAGCTTCACCTCATACACCCAGGCCACATCTGTTTGAGAATTCAATTACTTTAGCTGACTATATCCTTTAGAGGTTGGACACTCTATTCTTTAGGTTTAGACATGACATTCTACATGAGCTCAGAGAGGATTTTCAGAGGCATTTTAGCAACCTCAGGTAGGAGGTCAATCAGTTGGCAAAGAGAGCAACTACTTTGGAGAGAGCACATGGATAGAGGATAGAGGATCCAGAGCAGGCATTAGACATGGCACAAGAGCTGGCTCAACTGAGCAAGAAGATTATAGATGCTATCATTTCTCAGCACTGGAGTGTCAGGATTATACATGCTACTGTGAGGAGACTGGTGGATGAGATGCAGTTCTTTGTTGCTACACTTGGTTAGTCTCACTTTTCACCCTCGAGATCTTAGCCCGATCCCAGCCTTAGTGCACCACATCCCCCACTAGTCCCCTCAGTACCTTTGTTAGATCTAGCCTTGGTTTTCCTTCTCTGTGCCATGGGCCCTCTACGAGGACCCAAAGTAAGAGGACAGCCCCCTCTTCATCTAGAGCGACCTCCTCGATTCACATCGAGGTTATCTCTGATGAGGAGTCGGCTGATTAGGTTTAGGCTGCACCTATCATAGTTTGCTTGCTTATCTTTATTTTTTCTTATTCTCAAATCATTTATCCTGGATGTATTGACGAAAGACACTTTTTGTATGCCATACAAATTTTGTATTGATATATGATTCATGAAATGAAACTTTACTTCCTCTTCTATCTTGTAAATTGTGCAATGTTCTCAATGATACTCTTTGTGTTTTGTTAATGACAAAAAGGGAGAGAAAAATGAAATGTTGAGCATAACTAAAACTCCTTAAACCATACTAAAGGCATTAGCATTATCATTAGCATTACTCCAAACACTTTAAATACTCTTTAAAGAACCTTTGAAGCCCTTCAACGCACATTGAAATTTGAAAACATTTGAAGCTCTTCAAAGCACATTGAAATTTGAAAACATTAGAAAGCACAAATTAATGGGGAGCACTCTTTTGAACATCTTGAAACTTGTGAAATATTAAACAGCCCTTATTCCAACAAGAAGGAGAGATCTCCTTTATCCTTAAATTTTTCTCAAAATTTACTAGTACCATATTGTTAGGACCTTAGCCCCTAACTATTTTATCAAAGTTTGACTTTTATTACTTAAAGTTGAACAATATTTCTACTTTGCAATTCATTAAAATCATATATTGTTCAACTACTTGATATTCTATCGATACATTAAACTTTTGAGTATCGCAGTGCCTCATCTTAAGTAAATTTTGTATTATTCATTCATTAGTATGCTTAATATTTTGTTATCATCAAAAAAAGAGAGATTGTTGACCTCAAAGAATGATTTTGATGATCACAAAATATTAGAGCATAAAATTCAAACTAATATCTTCAAAGCATTTTAAGATTAGTCTTATAGGAAAATAACATCTAAAGAAGTCCTTGGATTTTGTTGGGAGATGTTTGAACAAAAAAAAATCTGTTTGAAGTTGAATTTCAAGAGAAAAATTAAGTTCAGACAAATGAGTCAACTCATTGGATCAAGGAGTCGACTCTGGCACTCTTTGGCACTGGCATGCTATTCTGATATGCAGCCGAGTTGACTTATTTACAAATTGAGTCGACTCTCTTAGAGGGACATAACGCAATTTTCTGGAACAGACGGTCGAATCGACTCATAAAACAGGCAAGTCGACTCATGGACAAACTTGAGCCAACTCAAAATAGGTGAGCTGGCTCTCTCAAGGTGAAATAGAAGATAGATTTTGTGGAGTTATAGATGAGTTGACTCATTGACTGAGAGAGTCGACTCATTTACCAATCCGAGTTAACTCATGAATCTTTGAATCGACTCCTGCAAGTCAGTTCAAATAGCTAGTGCTGCAACAAGGTCTGTTTCATCCAAATTTTTTTCCAACGGCTAGATTTCAGCTCCAATGCTCAAAAATGACTCAAAATGGCCTCAAAGTGCATCAAACTTGGAGGGAATCAAGATTAGATATAAGAGAAACAAAGAAATCAAAAGAAGAACACCATTCACAAGGAAAAAGTGAGGAATGCCCAAATATAGCATTCATTGTCTTCAAGTGAGCTCAACTACTTCCAACCAAAACTTTTCTTAAGATTTATGAGGGCATTCAAGGAGATAAGGAAGAGCCTTAATTGCAAGCATTCAAGCCTACATCGAACATGCTTCAATCGACAACAAATCTACTCATCCGAGGAGCTTTCTCTTGTTGTAAATTGTCTTATTTTCTAAATTTCTGTAACAAGTTTCAGTGGGCTGAATCTTGGGGATAGGTTTGATCCAAATCTTTGAATTTAATTAGGAGCCTTGGGTTAAGACTTGTTTAGGTTTTGATTGGTTAATCTGGTAAAACCAATTGGATTGTTTATGATCTTGGTTAAAACAAACTAGCTGTAACCATTGGAATATAGTGAAATTTTTAAGTAAAGCTTAGAGAGTAGATATAGGTGCTTGAAGTGTACCAAACCACTATAAACTCTACTATGTTTATGCATATAGTTTTCATCTTATATATTTATATCTCTTTTAGTTTGCAGTATACTCACAACACTCAATTAAGAATTAAAAATTACATATACATGCTTAAAATTTTTGAAAACCCAATTTACCCCCCTCCCTCTCTTGGGTTGTCTAGCTGGGCAACAAGTATAAATTCACATTCTTAACTTTCTTTGAAAGGTATATATCATTCTAGTTGATATGTAGTTGGAATTAGAAATTAAATTTCTATTTATTTGAAAATAATAAGAGTATTTCGTGCATATGATACCTACCTTGACTATTTACCCTCTCTCTCTCTCATAGAGAATAGAGGAAAAAAGGATTTCCAAATACATGCATAGTGTATCCAATCTTTCAAATCATTGCAATAGGGCTAAGTTGTCTACCTTTGTTAGAGAATGTTATTATGTTAGGATTACCTGATAGCTTAATTTTTTATAAAACTTCTTATCTGTCTGTCCTTCCTACTAACTTAGCAAGGGATTTTTATTTTGGCAGGAGTTGAAAGGAAGGTGTGAAAAGTAAAACTTTGAGATTTGTATAGACAAATGAATGACAAATGATGATAGAATGCTTCAAGATCTGTGTAGATGATGGATGATAGATAATGGAGTATTTTGAGATCTATGCAAATGAATGGATGGAGGACATGCCACTTTGAGATTTGTCTAAGTACATGGATGATAAATGATGAAACACTTTGAAATATGTGTGAGCAGATGAACAAAAGAGGATGGAGTACTTTGAGATTTGTTCAAATAGATATATGGTAAAAAATGAAGTACTTTAAGATCTATATAAACAGATAAATGATAGAGGATAGAGTGTTTGAGATTTATGTAAGCAGATAGATGATAGAGGATAAAGTTTTTTAAGATTTATGTAGACCGATGAATGATTAAGGACAGAGTATTTTAAGATCTGTGAGTGGATATATGATAGAGGATGGAATGCTTTAAGATTTGTATGGACAAATAGATGATAGAGGATAGATTATATAGAATGAAGTGATTTGAGATCTATGCAAATAAATAGATGATAGAAAATGAAATACTTTAAGATTTGTGCAAGTGGATAGATGATAGAGGATGGAGTGTTTTAAGATTGTGAAAGCAGATGGATGATTGATGATTGAATGCTTTAAGATTCATGCATAGTAGATAGATGATAGATGATAGAGTACTTTAAGATTTGTGTTAATGAATGGATTATAGAGAATTTAGTGCTATGAGATCTATACAAATGAATGGATTGTAGATGAAATGCTTTCAGAGTTGTACAGGTGAATGGATAAAGAAGAATGAAGTTTTTTAAGATCTTTGCATGCGCATGGATGATTGAGGCCAGAAGACTTTAAGATCTATGTGGCAAATAAATTACAAAGGATTGGATACTTTAAGATTTGTATAGATGGATGGATAATAGAGAATGGAGCATTTTGAGATTTGTATAAATAGATGAATGATAAATTACAATCTCTTAGAAGCAAGGGTATTTTTATCTTTTTTCTCGTTCTATTAATGGTGTTAAGATTCAAGTAGACAGTTGGGCTACATAACAAGAAATTTAAAGTTTTGATGCCTAATTGATATCTTTTAAACCTTCGAGGTCTACGTGTAAATAGCCCAAATCTATAGGGGAAAGGCTGTAATTTCCCTAAAAGAAAAGAGAGTACTTTGGAGTAAGAACTAACTAAAAATCTAACCTATTTAGGCTTTATCCAGATCAAATAATACAGTCATAGCACACAAAAAATCACTTCTCCCTCATCTCACTGTATGGGAGCTTATGTCTAATGAAGCGGTCTTTTTTATCACATGCACTTCCGCTGATGTGGTCATTTGTGCACATCCCGATTACTTTAAAGTGATGCCGAGTGGCTTTAATTGGTGGATGAATGTACTTAAGGGGTGAGTCTATATGTGTTTTAATTGCACGGCTTGAATCATTTCTCCTTTCTATTAACCAGCAAAGTTGTAAGCATAGAAGCAAAAATGTTTTTGACCATCATCTACAAGGAACTAAGAACTAGAGCCAAAAGAATTGGCAAGCAGATTTTAGCTTTTTGTAGCAATAACTCAAGAAAAATATTTCACCGCACTTCTCTTATTCCTGCTTCACTCCCTACATATGGTAAACGGTGGGGGTCAGGGTTGCATGTTTCACATGAATCCACCATTGGATCATTCACTGATTGTTTTGAGATCTGTGCAGGCAGATGAGTGACTAGAGTTCAGAGTGTTTTGAGATTTTTGCAGTGGGTGATCCAACAATAGATTTGCATGAAAGAAAGTGAATCCTTCTTTCGCGTGAAAGATTCACCCCTGATCCATTGGTCGGATGGTACATGAGATCAGCCCACTTGTCACTGATGTGACTCTCACGTATTGCTAAAATTCTTGACTACCAAGAGAGACCGGTGCTCTCAACTTGGAATAGAGGATGCTAATGAAGCAGCTTTTTAACTAAAATATGTCACAAAATGCTAAAAAGGGATAATATTACAATTCCAGTGCAAGTCCAACATAACCAAGATCGAGCAATTCTTTGTGCACCGAATGCGGTGATCGGATCATGTGGGGAAGGAGGGGCTCCATGCATGCCAATCACCGTGCGTGGTGCAATAAGAATTTCGCAACCAAGATATGTAAGATTCAGTATGTATCATGTGAAGTACCTAGCTTTGGGCCGAAACCAAACCATTTAGGTTTTTGCATGACCAGTCTTCAGTTTTATAGGACGGTCTTGCAGGAGTTCATGATCAAGTGATTCAAAGACATTACCATGCCTTCCTTTTTGAGCAAGTTAGGTGCTGTTGCCCTAGCAAGAAGCGATTTACATTACTTAATCTTTAAGTCAGGGTCTCATCATGCATGTGCCAGTTTTGTCATCCACTTACATTACTTGATTTAAAGTTGTCTAATTTATATGTCAACGATGACGACCGACAATGACAGCAATAACAAGAAGAAGAAGAAGAATGCTATTTGATGAAACATTTGGTGGCTTATTCCTTTTCTATTTCAATATGGCTTCCCCTTTGGCCTTTCATGCGTGAAAAAGGAAAATGGATTATGGGTGCTCCTTCATTCACTATCAGGTTTAAAACAATGTGCCTAGAAAAGTTCACATTTTCTAATTTTGTGGTGCCAAACCATATTATTGGCTATATAACCTGAATTCTGCTGAGCGTGAGCATAAGCTGAATGTCAAGTTGAGCTTGAGATTTTGGCCAAAGGATCAAAAAGCCATATTAGCCAATTTTCTCCATCAAATAGTTTGGATCTTCATTGTTCTCACAATTTATTTTAGATATATAGCATTTATGGTTTAATTGATATGCACTAGGTAACCTACATTTTTAGGGACAAAATGAGGCCTACAACCATTTATGGTGATAACTGATATGCATCTACTTATCAAAATGATAACTACATTATAAGAAATCACGAAGCATGCAATCTTGGGCAATCTTCTTTGTGATCTAGGGAGATTTTTTGCCCTTGTCTCAAGATATCATACAAGTAATTTTTGACTAACTGATGACTGATCTTCGATTAATAACATCACAGGAATTTTGCTTTATTCAAAATGTTGGTGCATGCCGGTTGTACTTGAACCAATCACCAAGTCGCACCTTTTCCTACTGAAATGTGCATCTAGACCTGCATTCTTGATGGAATTTAATCAGACCTTTCTTTTAGAAAAGGATTTAGGGTTTAGCCCTTTGAGGAAGCTCGAGTTTGTATTGCCTTATTGTATTCTCTGTGTCCAACCTCATGGCCAACATTATTTTGTGCCAATTATTTGCCATGGGTTCAGCCCATGAGTACGTAGTTCCCTCACTTAAGTGAAATGGCTCCATGTTTGCACTGATAAGAAAAGAAAGAAGAGATCTTGTATCCATCTTAGGAGAAGACTTGAAGAAGACAGCAAAGTATTGTTGTTTCTAAGTCCAGAGAAAATTGGTGAGGCATTGCTCCAGGGTGAGAGCAAGAAGGGGAGGTAACTCGCATTTGTGTCCATCTATTGTGACACTCCAAAACCTAAGATGAAGTTTTGGAAGATTGTAATCTTATTATCTGAGGCTGGGGTTTGGCAACCTTACATTAGCTTCGATCTGTACTATGCCTACATGTGAGTCTTCTAAATTATTCCAGAAAATTAGTTTGTTTGGAAACTCAGTCACTTCTACCACTCTCTCTCTCTCAACACGTTTATGTGATTGCTTTTCAAACATTCAAACGCTAAGAGAGTCATAAAATAGCAATTGTTAAGATTGTTTATTAATTTATGAACAAATCAGTGACATCTACATGAATTGGTAATAAACTAAGTACTAATGACAATCAGATGATGAATTGCATGGCCATACTTTGATGTGCAGAAGCACATCAAATAGCACAAGTTTGTTAAGAGAATAATGCAGTTACCTTAATCCTAGGTGGATGCTGCTATGAGAAATGTTTACGTTGGTTAGTCCATATGCTCTCACAATATTGATTAAAGAGAAATAATATCTATCACCACTCTATTGATCAATCACTTGGTGCATCTCTGGCCGGGTATTTGGTGGTTCTCTCAACCTCCTTGTGAATTGGTCCAACTCATGTGAATCATCTTAACACCCTCATGTGGTAACCTAGACAAATTGGACCAGCTGCATGGATTTTAAAGTGACCAAAAAAATAGAAAAAAGAAAAGAAATACTGGAAGAAGACTCAGGAGTCTTCTTCTCCATTTGATTCTAGAAAGGAGCTAGAGTTCTAAGCCCTAGGACTCTCAATATATAGCCACCTCGTCCCTCTGTGGCCCTCCATCGACGATCATTACGTCTGTTTTTCTCTCTTTTCTCACTTTGGATTTGCAGGTTCCTATTCTTGTGCTTGCCAAAAATCGAAGCCGAGATGCCGCCGGAACCGAGGTAAGGCCCTAATCTCACATCCTCTCTCCCCTCCCCTTATTTCTATGGTCGTGCACACCACCACTGATCGTTAGTTTCATGGAAAGACCATCAAAAGGACATTTCCTATTTTGGCTGAACCTTTCTCCCCTTTCACCGACCACCAACATTGCCATCCCTTGATGTCGGACTAGTGGACGAGCCGTCCAGCCTCCTAATGATTCTCCACGGTGAGACTATTACTGTCAATTACTATACTACAAGAAAAAGGACTTTTAACTACGGCAGCCTTGCCGCCGCTAATAACCATGTTTACCGACTACAATGGCGACCAAAACATATGCTGTCGCAGAAAAGAATTATTAAGCTTATTAGCGATGGAGATATATTATTAATGACATACTATTAGCAATAGTATAGCTGTCGCAAAAAAAAATATTAAGCTTATTAGCGAAAAGATATATTATTAGCGATAGCAAAAGCCGTCGCTAACACTCATTAGCGACAGCTTAGCCATCGCTAATAAATTCCCCCCCACCCTCGATTTTCATCCCCCCACCGATGACCGATCAAACCCCACCTCTCCCGGATCCCCAACTTACGCTGTGTTGCTGGAGCCATCGGCCTCTTCCCCCCAGCCTCGCGCCTCTTGACCTCCCCTTTTTTTCTCAGAGCCCACTCCCCGAGCTCCCGGCTACCTCTTGGAGCTAGTGTCCCACTGCCCAGCCTCCCTTTTCCTTCCCCACCCCTTCTCTTGCCAGATCGGACCCCCCACCTCTTTCCCCTTCTCCCCCTGTCGCCCCCCTCTTTACCTTACCTTGGTCCCTATTTCCCCCACCGCACCGCCAGATCCGGATTCCCCAAGCCCCCAACCACCTCCCCGAGCCCCCGAATGCCTCCCCAAACCCTCGACTGCCTCTCCAAGGCCCCGGCTCGCCTCCCTTTGGTCACCTCCCTGAGTCCCCAGCCGCCTCCCTGAGCGCCTGACCAGCCTCCCCCATTCTTCCTCCCCCTTCTCCCCACCTCCCCCTCCCCCTCCCCTTCTCCTACCGCATTACCTTCCGTGCTGCAGCGCCGCCTCCTAGTTGATCAGGTGAGTATTAGCGACAACAGTGGCGACGGCTCCATAATGGTCGCGAAATACCGTTGTTTCAATTTTTTAATATTTTTAAATTAATATTTATTAGATTTAGTTAAATTAGATTTTATATTTAAATTAAATTACTAATATTTAATTAAATTTAGTTAAATTAGTTTTAAATTAATAATATTTAATAAATTTAAATTAATAATATTATTAATTTAAATAATAATTATTAAATTATATTATTAATTTAAATAATATTATTTAAATTAATAATATAATATCATTCATTTAAATAATATTATTTTGAAAGATGAAACCACTCTGGAAAACTCTTTAGTGAGAGCTGTCCTATTGTCTTTGATGGTAGGGATTTGAGGTCAGACCACCGTCGAATCGGTTCTGACCCGCTCATCTACTCCGATAGCGATCGAAGTAGCTCGATGATTAGATTCTAAATCCTAGACCTGGTCCAAAGTTTGAAAAATTTTTTGGATCGAACTTAAGAAGGGGTGTGGCCTGGCCTAGCCTGGCCCGTTTCAAGCCCTATTTGCAAGCCACTCAGTACTTTGAAATCTTTAGAATGGGATTTGCCTGGATGCTGTACTAGTGTGCTCACATGGTCTAGTCATCTGACACACTCCAAGTTGCATGTACGAGATGCGCATCCCAATAGTCCCCATTTGCAATGATGCTCTTTACTCAGAAACCCACTTATTTTGCATTGCATAAAATCCTAGACCTGTCTTTTGATTAATGTACATATTCTACAATATCTGTATATTTATATATTTTTGTATGGATGGAAGAATTATATACATTTATCAATTGACTACCTAGTTTGGATATTTAAAAATTATAATTAATTTTATAGGTAATTACAGTAATCAAATGATATATTGAGGGTTCGAAAGAAATTTTGGACCGTATTTTTCTTTAGTTTTCCTCACGCATCTTCAACCATATGGAAAGAATTAAGGAGAAATGCTATTGAAATTACTTTCAATCCCTATTGCATATCATTTGATTATTGTAATTGATCTATAAAATTAATGCAATTCCTAAATAGGATAGGACATTCCATACCTATTAGTTGATGATAAGATGTATTTATTAAATAAGTCATTTTAAATGATAAAATAATTGATAAGCATTATGTCTTGTATTTATATATGCAAAATCTTTAGATAGTATGTCATAGACCTAGTTGGATAGACCGTCGAGTAGTCGATGGGTGATTTCTACTAAATATAAGGAGGGTGACAAGTACTTCTATCATTATGCTTTTGGGAATACGGCACTCTTAGTTCAAGGATAGGCTCATTGTCTTTGTAAGATGTGTCAATAGAGAACTGCTTGATAGGGATACAATAATTGCCCATTTATATAGGAGTGGATTTATGCTAAACTACAAGCATTGATACCTATATAGGGAGACGTGGGAGACAATTTCAAGAGTTAGAAATCAACAGGACAAGGATACAGGTAGAATGATAGATATGGTTGTGGATGCAATTGGTTCTGAATTTGACTGAGATATAGAGGACAATCTAGAAGCTGACAGCGGTGATTTCTATCGTATACTGAAAGATGCTAATGAACTACTGTAGCCATAATATAAAACATACACAGTATTATCAGCTGTGTCAGAGTTGTTCAACTTGAAGGCGAGTTTAATATGACGGTCAATTATTATGATAGGATGGTAATAATAATAAAAAAGATGCCATCAAAGGATGAGAAGCTTGTTGGAAACTTCTATGCTTCAAAAAAAATGATGAAAGGGTTAGGTATGCGATACGAGAAGATAAATGTATGTTGTAATGATTACATGCTTTTCTATAAGGAGAATCAACTGAAGAGCTCAGTGAAAATTGATTTAAACCGAGGCAAGAAGATAGAAATCAGAAGGACATACTATATAAGGTTCTTCGATATCTTCCCCTCACTCTTAGGCTTCGGAGGCTCTACTTGTCAAAGAGTACTACTGGACAAATGAGATGGCACAAAGAAGAAATTCACAAGCATACCAATATGATGAGTCATCCATCGGATAGTGAGGCATGAAAGAAATTTGATGCTTGCCATCCTTTATTTGCTAAAAAATCATGCAATATCTGATTGGATCTATCTACGGATGGGTTTATACTGTTCAGTCATGCAGCGGCCCCTTATTCATGTTGGTCAGTCTTTATTACTTCATACAATCTGCTACCTAGAATGTGCATGAAAAAACAAACATCTTTCTTACATTAGTCATTCCTAGACCATGACATTTGGTAGAAGCATTGATGTATATCTAAGGCCTCTTGTTGATGAGCTAAAATTTGTATGGTTTGATGGCACTCGTACATTTGGTGTATCGAAGAAGCAGAATTTTATAATGAAGGCTGCATTGAAATAGACCATTAGCGATTTTTCTACTTATAGGATGCTATCAGGATAAAACACTCATGGGAAGCTAGCATATCCCTATTGCATGGAGAATATAAAATTATTTCAACTTAAGCATGGTCGTAAACCCTGCTAGTTCGATTGTCATCATCAATTTCTCTCCGAGCATCATCCTTTTTGAAAGTAGTAAGATAGTTTCAAGAGGAATAAGATAGAGAAAGACCATGCACCCCCGTACTTTAGTGGTATGAAAGTATTTCAGAAGGTATCCCAAATAGATGAAGTTCAGTTTGACATACTATTTGACAAGCAGAAATCTTGGAGGTTCGGTAGAACTCATAACTGGGTAAAGCATAGTATCTTTTGAGAATTACCATACTAATCCATGAATTTGATCCGTCATAACCTTGACGTCATACACATTGAGAAGAATATATTCAATAATATTTTTTACATTGTTATGGATGTCAAGGGCAAGAAGAAGGACAATCCCAAAGCTCGAGTAGATATGAAGCATATATGCAAATATCCTCTATTAAAACTGGTTGAGGTGTCACCTAAGAAATTTTTGAAGCCAAAAGCATCTTACACCTTAATGAGGGAGCAGTTGAAAGATGTATGTGAATGGTGTAAAAATCTTAAATTTTCAGATAGTTATGCAAATAATCTAGCTCAGTACGTCAATATCAAAGATTACAGGTTCTATGGGCTAAACAGCCAAGACTGCCATATCTTCATGCAACGATTACTCCCATTGACTTGGCATGATCTCCTTTCCAACTCTGTATGGAGTTTTTTGATCGAACTTAGTCTTTTCTTCAGAGATATTTGTTCTATCGAACTATCCGCTGACCATATCTTTAGTCTTAAGGCTAGCAGTATAAAGACCATATGCAATTGGAGAAGATATTTTCTCCTAGTTTCTTCATCTCCATAGAGCACCTTATATTTCATCTAACATATGAAGCTAGGGTGAGGGGACCAGTAGCGCACCACCTTGTCTGATTGGACCACGTAGCCACTGCTTTCCAACATGCATTTAATGTCTACAGTTCTACTTTTTCATTTGAAATTTTGAATGACAAAAATATTAAAATATCTCTTCTCTTTTGAAAAAATTATGACATTCTACGTCAAATTATGACTTCCTGCATGCAGGATGTCATAATATGGTCTAGAAAATTATGATATTCTATGGCATATTATGATATCCTGCATCAAATTATAACTTCCTACACACAGAATGTCATAATATGGCCCAAGATGTCATAATGTGGGAGGGATATTTTTGTCTAATCACTTTTCAATATGCATTTAATGCCTATAGTTTCGCTTTTTTATTTAAAATTTTTGAATGATGAAAATGTCCCTAGTCTTTGAAAAAAATTATAACATCCAGTAGCATATTATGACATACTTGCATCAAATTATGACTTCCTACATATAGGATGCCATAATATGGACATAAGATATCATAATTTTTTTCAAAGAGTATGAGTATTTTTGTCATTTAAAATTTCAAATGAAAAAAATAAAATCGCAAGCATTAAATGCATGTTGAAAAGTGGTGGCTATATGGATCAATCAAGTAAGATGGTACATTCCATATTGGATTTTCTACACCGTCTGTGGTGGACAAAGAATTTCTCCTGAATCAAGAGAATATTCTCTGGCATAAGCGAAGTGTTTGATGGGCCAGTTACTTTTTCTTTACCACGTGAGAAAGCAAAATGCAGCCCTCCATATTCTTTGAATAGGAATTGATAACACAAAAACCGGGAGATGAAGACTTTGAAATTAGTGGATTAGCTTTCCTCATTGGGCCCCACGCTTTTGGTGACCAAAGATGTTTCTTTCCATTTAGCCCGGTGAACTTGGATTTTGAAATTCAAAATGATCCACTTATTAAGAACTTTCCGGATAAATATAATTGAAAATAGGGGTGACAATAGTATGAATAATATCCATTCAGATCTATTTTTATATCCGAATCAATCTAGATATAAATAAAAGTTTGAGGATCCATCTTTTATCCATATCTATCAAAGAAAAATGGACACAGATATGGATAGACAACTATCTAATCTGTGTCTGAATATCTAAATATATCTATAATCTTATATAATTAAATATAATATTTATTAATTTTTAAAAAAAATACACAACTATATAAAAATACTATTAATTTAATTTATCATCTATTTGGTAATATCTTTGATTCTATATTATAAAGTTTAATTATTCAACTTAGCTTCCAATATATGAATTGTATCCGCATCTACTTCAAACAAATATGAACATGAATTTTTATATCTGAATAATATCTGTATCTTTTTTTGTATTCGTTAGATAAATAAATATGGATATAGATATACTGATATTCGATCTATATCTAATTCAATTTCAGTCCTAAGGAAAAAAAGAGCATTGCTTACAAAAAAAAAAAGATTTATCATTTCTTAACTAAATAGGATATTTTTAATTTAAATCAATTGAAAATCTTCTCCTGTCATTCTTAATTTTAGGAGTAGGATTTTGAAATACAAAATCATTTGCACATTAAAGACCTTCCAAATAGATATAAGTGAAAAAATTGGCATTAGTTAAAAAGAAAAGATTTACCTTTACTTAACTAATCATGATTCTTTTTTATTAAAATCAATTAAAAATCCTCTCCTCCATTTCTTTCTAGTGTTCTTAAGCTAGCGAGAGGAAGAGATGGACTTCAATGCCATCTCAAGGAAATCAGCAAGAAGAAGAGAGTAAAGACCTTCGATCAAATTGATGCAAATAGGATTGAATCAATCAAGAACTACTTTATTTCTTTTTATCCATTGGAAAATTTGTTTAGTGATGGTTTTCTTTCATATGTTTTGTTGTCTATCCAATGAATCAAATTGTGAAATTGAAAGTAGTGCTAGCTTAATGGGTAGCAAGACTAATGATATTATCAAAGTACAGTCCTTGGTTTACTCCACCTTCCTTTTAGCCTTTTTTTTTTTTTTTAATCCCCCAATATTTTAAATCTTAGATTTTAGAGGACGAAAATATGCTAGATAAATTCAAATGCTAAACCTTAGGTTTTTGCTTGATTTTGTTTAAAGACTTTTCTTTTTTGGTTTGTGTTTGGGGTTGGGCATTTGCTTATATTTGTTTTCAAGATGTGATTTCATCACTCATTTTCCTCAAAACTATCATCTTTTTTGTTTGGGATTAGGTATTTTTTCTCATATTTACTTCGAAGATTTGATTTTTAGGTTTTCTTACACAAGAAAGAAAAATCATCATTTTTATTTAGGGGCATGGGCAACGGTTGGTTGGGTATTTTCAGTTGAATAAGAATTACAAGGCAACAAGTACAAGCACCTCATTTACACCTCTCCTGCTTCTCCGCTACTCATCAAGTGCTATCTTTACCTCGGACCGGCTGGAATAGTATTTACTATAACATATAATGCAACTATTTACTTACATAATTTATTTGACAAAAGCATATTATCTATTATTAGATAGTTAAGTTTTAAAATTGAAAATCTATCACTTTATATTTTATTTTTTATATTTCTTTGTTTTTATTTTTTATTTTTTACCTCCTTTGTGTCGCAAGGGTATTTTGCTTGTTAAACTATTAAAAGTAAAAGATAGAGAAAACTCAACCCCTCTCCAAAATTCAGAAAAGTTAGAAAGAAATTCATAAAAAAATTGAGACATTTTTGGGTGTCATGTTAAAAAAAAAATTATGTTAAAATTACACATATATTCATTTATATGAAAATCATACGCATAAAAAGATTTCACTTGTGCAAAAAATGCGTGTACACATTTATTTAGAAAATTCATGCACATCCACAAAACTTGCATTCACCCTAAAAAAAGTGCATGCAAGGAAATTAAATTTAACTATTTAGTTGTTCACAAAGTTTTTGTATAAATGGGTGGTCCAGACTATTGGAAGTCCATTATTGCTTATTCTTTTTATATTGCTCTCGTAATTCTCTATAAATATTTAAAATATTTTTTTTTGTATTTGCCGTTAGTTTTGAATCTTCAACAAGCACAATTTATCTACTCCAGATAGCATGTCATTCTACAAACACTTCCATGATCTTCAACCTAGTTGCTATAGCCATCTTTCCTATCAAATTTGAGGCTAGTTTTCTCACTATATATATCACTGTGCTTTTTTCTGAAAAAAAGTTTATATCACCATAGAAATACTATATTTATTGGAATATCAATGTCTTAAATTACTCCCCATCCCATCTCAGGAGCACACATACATAAACAAAATAACTCACCTAACACAAAGACAAGCGGATCTATTTAAAAAAAAAAAAGAGAAATTATCAAAGGTCTTTGAGAACCATCAAACCATGAACTTGAACCCTATATGGGTTCTAACAAGCGATAAAAGCAAACATCACTCTAGCTACAAGCAATATATAGCTTCTAAGCATTTGCAGTAGTCCTTAACATCACAGAGAATCCAATTATGCTGGTGGCTTTGGTGGGCATTGGCCAGTTATGTTAGGGATTGGTGCAACCCGAGGGGCCTGATGCTGGTACTGGACCTTTTTGGAGGGACTCCGATGCCAAACTTCTCTCAACAAGCGGCGTTTGCCATGTTGGTGGCCTTGCAGCTGTAGATAAAAGCTGTGGGTTAGCAACCAACAAGAACAGTAACATGAATCCTACCACATTACCTCTCCACGTACTCATCTCTTCCGGTGTTTGTATATGCTTACAAAGGAAGTGGGGTTTCTTATCTTAATGGACTAGAATGTATCTCTTCTATCTAATGTGGCTGTGTTGCTGTTAGGAACCTTAAACAAAAGGGGGTTTTTATAGATTGTAACATGAATCTATGGTCCTCTAAATCTTACCCAAGTCTCAAGGTCTAAAACTTGGAATGAAGAAAACATGGACTGAAACCAACAAGGAATTTCCATATCTTTTCACAATTGTATGAATGTTTGAATTAAACATCGGTAACATGGGTTTCACGTTAGGACTGAAATGGTTCCAGAGAGAACTTAACAGCTTAACATGACTCGAGATTTCCACCATTCAAAGTTCATGAAAGGAGTCACAGCTAGTACCATACGAAAATTACTCAGATGACTTGACCTTCATGTACTCTGGCATACCAAGGTCTAGTCTAGTTTCTAAGTAGAAGTATGTTGTACGTTAGAAAATTATGTTTAGTTGCTTTTCTAGGAAATTTCAGATATTGATTAAAGGAAAGCCTATTTGATAAATTGCTAATTTCATTTATACTTCAATACATGCACCATAAATTCTGCATACTATGTACCACTAAAAAAAATATACCTATTACATATGCCATAAGATTAATTAAAATTAGAATTATTCTACTATTGAATTTTTTAGTTGGGTCACTCAAGTATATATGCGAAGGAATTTTCAAGAAACCTGTTACTACATGTAGCTTAGCTTTGGTGCTCAACTTGAACAAAGTGTTTATTTGAGTCCTATGTAGCAGAATCTATTATAGTTCAATACTCAAGTACGTACACTTGTACACCTGTCCCCAACAAGAAGCTAATTTTAACTAAGCTGGACCCTAACAGACTCCAAGATCTAATTTTTTTTAGACAAGCATGTTGGAGTTCGAGGAAGATCCAACAGGGATTCTGACCAAGATAGACATACCCAACAACGAATTTGGATATGCATGACACTTTCACTTTGTACACACATGTTCAAGTTGGAAACATCAAAGAGAATCTCAGGTTAGTCTATATATATTTCAGTTTGGATTAGCAGATCCTGTAACATGATTGCTAGACCATAATCAATTGGATTCACTAACCACGTATTTTTGGATCTAATATTATGATTTTAGGTCATATACGTCAAGTGAGCCAACTATGATGTTGGAAAGTAAACGCAAATTAAATGAAATATACTTCATAAATATTAATTGCGCGATTGCATTAACTAAGCTAATAAAGTTTACATTAACGTGTCTTTTAGTTTCTTCAAGAATCGTCTTCTAGGTTTCTTATGAATATCTATTGCTTAGTCTTGTGAGGGTATATCGAGAGTTCTTGTAAGTTATTACGCAAGCAAGTGAAGATACTTCACATATTCTACACGGTAATAGAAATAGCCTCAAATATTGCTGCATTTAAAAGCACTGGATATTGGATTTAAGAGATACTGGTTTCCAAACCCTTCTATGTTGAAGCTACATGTGATGCTTTAAGTGACAGGTGTAAACCAATTATTCTAAGTGAAATATTTATTAGAAGTATAATTATGAGTGCTATTGGGTCAGGTCTGATTCATGGTAGGGATTGGGTTAGGCAGAAACCGGACCCTGGTCCATGCTGGATTGATTATAGACTAAGACTTGGTTCGAGTCTTGAGTAAATACAACTATTTGAAAAGCTCAATTCAGTTCATACTTTAATTAAAATTATTCACTAATTATAATGACAAACTTATAGTACAGTTTTATATGAAACATTAGAGATGTATGTGTAAAATTTATATTATGAATTTCGTAAACTATTAACTATGGGCTTGGCTTGAGTTCGTGCCGAGTAGGATGCAAAAAAAAATAAAAAATAAACAATAAAACTTGCCCGATCCAATGTATATATGATCAGGCTGGCTATTTTTTCAGTAAACACAAACCTAGATCTTATATCGTTGGACCTATAATAGTTCATAGGTATATAAGGCTGGGTCGGGCCTTGATCCAGTGCAGATAGGATATGGACTAGTTGGTCTAGCCAAAGGACAACCCTAAGTATAATCACAAACATGTTTAAATTACTAAAGTGTCCATGCATAATTATGTCTTCTTCAAGTTTTTAGAAGTGTACCTCAAGTCCTTTTAAAAATTTGATATTTTTGGATGTTACAATTTATTTAAGTGATACATAAGGAGTCACTGTATATGTGACAATATAGTTGGATCTGATCATGATGGAATAATTAGTGAAGGAATGAGAAATACTACAAAACTATGTTTCTTTTCATGGATCTAGATTATGCTTCTTGCTTCAACTGCCTTCACAATGTCTCCATTGCCTCTTATAAATTCACAAGGAAGAGTGTCACTAAGGTGGGACAAATCATGTCTTATTGGCCAAAGTTCCACAATGCTTGCCAAGTCATTCTTGGATCATTGCTGAAAGCTTGGTTTAGAACATCTATTGGCTTGAATATAGGCTGAGATTAGGCTATTAATGATTCTAGAAGTGCAGCTCAACCTGATTCAAGTTTTGCATATGCACAAGTTCTTGTGAATGAACTTATAGATTTCTATGATGTACACTAGTTATTGCATAAGAAGAGGAAAATTTTGGCCATCAATTTTTAGTTTCACTTCTCATTTTATCGATAAACTAGAAGACTTGTTTGGATAGAAATGCTCGAGACTTTCAAAACAAGCGACACAAAATGGCAGAGGTTTGGGATAGTATCCCTTTCTTGGCTAAAATATTAAGACTGTATTAGCTCCTTTAACTCAGCCATCCTTTATCTTTGTTGCCGTGCTTTGTATTGGTTGGTTATCCTAGCATCATGGACTTGAAGTCCAAAAACTTAAATTATTAGGAAGAGGACTAGTCTAGGCTAATAAATCCATCTAGATCTATTTTATTAGTCAATATGAGACCATAACAATCTTCCTTACCTAATCTTCTAACAAATTCATCACGATTGGCTCCTCCTCGAGAGAGGGGACCCACCCATGGCCCAAGTTCTACTTAACTGTGTCATATCCTTCTTGATCCTAGTATCCCTTAGTAGGGGTCCACATAATTGGTCAATGTTGTGACATACAACAAGCCTGCTCTAATATCAATTGTCATGGACTAATAGCCCAAAGGTTTAAGCTATTAGGGGGACTAGCCTAAACTAATAAATCTATCTGGCATATCTTTTATTTAGTCGACATGGGATTATAATACTTGTTAGATGTATGTCCTAGAAGCTAATATAGCTGACATATTGTTATAAATTTAGGATACAATTTTGTACTTAATACATTGATTTAATTAATAAAAGATAAATTTTATTTTCATTCAAGAGTGATGTGTCCTTGAATCGTCCATGAAACTAATACTTCGATACATATTTTCAAGATGTTGAGAATTAGAGGCATGTATAATTAATTTTTAAATATTTCTGTCATAGTATCATCATGAGAACGATGATCGATCCGGATAGATCAGTGCATAGATCACTTCTTTCGGGATAGATGAGTTTCTAATCTACAGTATAGAGATACTGAGCGATTAGTATGGTAGTTGTTAGAGAACAATTAGTACTAAGCATGACCATACGAGAGATTACTTGAATTTCTAATCAATCATCAGTAATTGTCAGTAAATAAAATCTATCGATCTTGATAGAGAGGAGCAGTCCTATAGGATTTGAGAGACTAAGCCGAGAGTTTATGACCACAGCAGTGTGATTGATAGAAAAAAGTTTCTATGAGGATCACAATAGAACTTGAGCTAATCGAATTATTATATAACTGATGATGAGGTTTGATAATTTATCTATGACCTATCATTTAGTTGAGATTCACGATAGAGGGACTAAATTACATGTGAATATACTTTGAGGTTCTTTTTTGATTCTACTGGATTGCTACTACATACTGCTACGTATCATTAGTAGATTATGAGAGCTCACTAGGATTGCTCAAGATTGATAATTCTTGATGAGTTAGAGTGGAATATTCTAATCCATTGAAAAAAATTTCAATGATACATGATAAAGATCATTGTATATCTCACTACAAGATAGAATTGAATCTACGGGGTCATACAATAAAAGAATTAAATCTGAAATAAGTAATTAAGCTTTATGAAGTCTCAATTGGGTTTAGAAAAACTCTATTGGGTTCAAGATAACCTTGCTAGCACATGATCGAATCTAATTTTTTCTTTGTACTAAAATTACTAATTTTGATAAGATTAATTTAAATTAATTATCTGCTAATAATCTTAATGAATTAGATTCATTGGGCTTCAATTATTGGGTGCCTAAGATTTTGGATCATATGAATTAAGGGTTCAAACTTTTAATTAATTTTCTTGATTGTTTGCATAGGATGCCACTTGATTTGATCAAGTTGGGCGTGTCCACCTTAAAGAAGGCATGTGAGACCACCATGGGGCATCCCCTAGGCCCTATGTGGCATATGAAAAAATAGGTATAAAAGCTTTAATAGTTGGCGCCTAATAGATCTCCTAAAGGGGGTCAAATATCTAAAGCAACAAGGATTTCTAATTCAAGTAGGACTTGTATTAAGGGACTATTTGATTTTGAATAGGATTCAAAATTTTTATCTATTTAAAGAGACCTTCTCTAAGGCTCTGATCATTAAATTTTCAGTAGCCCACGCCTCTCATAAAATCTCCACATGCCTCCTTCTCTTCTCCCCTTGGATCCAACACCCAAAGGTGTTGGGCATCCTCCATCTCCATGCCCAAGAGGAGCTTGGGCATCCCCTTTTTTTTGCTAATTTTTAGATGTTGGTTACTTCATAATCAAGAAAAGAAGAGCAAGAGAAGAAGAGAAGAAAAATATCAAAAAAAGGATCAAAGAATTGATCGTGATTCAGACTTCATTCAGATTCGCAAGGTGATTATTCTTCGAGAAGAAAGATCAACACCAAGAGCGTTGTTCTAAGCTGATCCTGAGTGGATACCCATAAAGATCGGCTACTTATGTGGCTAAAAAAGAATCTACTCTCTTTCAGATCCAGATTTTAAAAAAAATTATGAAACAGGTATGTGATACGATCACATATTTAATTTCAGCATAAAATTCAACATGTGTCCAATTTTAGCATATGAAGTAGATCTGTATATTTTATACATACATGATTTAAATTAAAAGATATTTTAATCTTCTATTCTACTGTATTATTTAGAAAAAAATTTTTGAAATACACATGCATGCCCCGACATGAAAATTCCAACAATACAATGCTAACTTTTGGTTTTTCCCTCATAAACTCAAATGGAACTTTGCCTAATTCTTGTCTCAAAGAAAATAAATTAAAAGACTTAGCTTCTTAGCGAAAGAAAGAAAAGACTAGAGGGATCATGTACTTTGATTTTTTTTTCTTGAAAAACTGAAACAAAATTGCTATGCATCGATTCACATTCTTAATTTTCTTTGAAAAGTATGTATTATTCTAGTTGATATGTAGTTTGAACAAGAAATTAAGGTTCTAATTATTTAAAAACAAAAAGAGTACTTGCTGCATGTGATACCTACCTTGACTATCCCCCCCGGCCCTTCTCTCTTTGTGTGTGTGTATCTATCTTTCTCTTCGAGAATAAAGGAAAAAAAGATTTCTTAATGTATGCATAGTGTATCCAATCTTTAAAATCATTGTGGACATGTAGTCCAAAAGCTTAAATGATTAGGAAGAGGACCAGCCTAGGCTAATAAACATAAATAACATCTATTTTTATAAGTCAATATGGGACTATAACAATCTTTCTCACCTAATCTTTTAACACATTCATCATGGTTGTTTCCTCCTCAAAAGAGGGCCCCACCCATGGCACAAGTTATACTTAACTCTATTGAATCCTTCTTGATCCTAGTATCCCTTAGTAGGGGGTCTACATAACTAGTTATGGTTGTGACATAACTAGAGAAATTACTACATGCACCAGGTGCAATTGGCCATGCAAATCCCATAGTGGATAATGCGCCATGCAACCCCTTGTATTTCACAAATTCTCGATTGCATACTATCCACCATGCATATGCTCCAAGATTTGCCCTGGTTCACTTGCACCTAGTGCATGCAATAATTTCTCCATAAAATGAGCCTGCTCTAATAACAATTGTCATGGACTAATAGTCCAAAAGTTTAAGCTATTAGGAGGACTGGCCTAAACTAATAAATCTATCTGGCACTTCTTTTATTAGTCAACATGGGAATATAACACTAGGTTAACCTTAGCTTTTTTCCTTATAAACTCAAATGGAACTTTGCCTAATTCTTGTCTTAAAGAAAACAAATTAAAGGACTTAGCTTTTTAGCAAAAGAAAGAAAAGACTAAAGGGATCATGTACTCTGATTTTTTTTTCTTGAAAAACTAAAACAAATTGCCATACTTAGATTCACATATTCTTAATTTTGTTTGAAAAGTATGTATTATTCTAGTTGATATGTAGTTGGAACTAAAAATTAAAGTTTTAATTATTTAAAAATAAAAAAGAGTACTTGTTGCATATGATACCTACCTTGACTGTTCTGAAGGGAAGGGTAGCGATTTTGTGCATGTATTTTTAAAATTTTTTATAGTGAAATATATATAGATTAAATAATTTAATCTATAATATATGCATAGATTAAATCTAAAACTATCATATAGGATCTATAACGTGAACTAATATGCATGTATGTAAATCTGAAATCTAAAATTCAGCAAACATAGATCTTATCTATATTATATTTAGATCATATCTAAATATGAATTGAGTTTAAAATTTGATATCTGAGTATGGATAGCAAATTATCATATCTAAAATCTATGGTAGTTGATCTTTCATAATGCTCAATAGCCGCACACGCGTCTGACCTCTACGAGTATCTACATGAAGTCTTTGTGCTGATCGGTATCTTCGGGAGTGCTAGCTCATGAAGATATTTTTTGTTAACTGATCTAAAAGAAACATAAAAAAGATGAAGAATAAGAAGATTTTCTCTTTTTTCTTCTGGATCTACGTATCATATCTCTATGATAGAGATCAAGAGAAGAATTCTTTCTTCTCAATTTTCTCAAGTGCAAGAGAGAATCTTTCTCTCTTCTTTTTTGTACCATCAAGAAGAATTTTTTTTCTCTAATTTTTATGATAAAAATCATATCTAATCTAATTTTTTATATAAAAAAATTATAAATTTTTAAGTTCTAAAAAAATTCAAAAAGAAAGATCCAAGAGAAGAACCATTTTTCTCTTTTTTTCTCTATTTTTTTCTTTGATCTAGAGCCCTAGGAAGCCCTTAACACCTAACCTAATTTTTTTGATATTTCTTTTCTAAATTTTTATATTAAAAATCAGATCTAATTTAATTTTTATATTAGAAAAAAATAAGAAAAAATATGAAAGAAGAACTCCTTCTCCAAGGGCTATGTACAAGAAAGAAGATCTTTCTTCTTCCTTCTCTTCCTCTCGTTGGGATGAATCTTTCTTCTCTATTTTTTTGCTGTAAAACTAGTGAAAGAGACTCTCTTTGACCCCTTGAAACCAACAGTAAAATCTCTTGAAAATTCCTTCCAAAGAGGTGTGAGATGGGGCTTAGGCATGTAGGGTTTTGGGGCATCCAACTCTTGGACGCCCCTTCCCTTTTTCTTTTAGGCGACAACACGAGAGGGGAGGGGTGCCTTCTTTCTTGTGATCACAAAAGGGGCGCGGTATCTTCATTGGGGTGTGGGTTCTCATGGTGAAAGAAGAGGAGGCATGGGGAATAAATAGCATATAGGTGGTTATGAGTTGGTTAAGCCCTATTCCAAATAGGACTCACGATTCTTAATCAAACTCTAACCAATTCTATGATCCAATCCTAACCAACTTAAGAATTAGTTATAACAAACTAACTAATTAGGTCCTAGTCTAATTAGAAAATCAATTAGATCTTAATCTAATTAAAAAATTAGTTAGATTAAACCTCATCCATCTAGAGATTTATTCTTCTCATCTTATTCGATATCAGAGAAGCTTTTGATCAATAAGGCTTGATCCAATCAAACTTATTATCCAATAGAATTTGATCCAATCAAATCTAAATCAAATTAAATTAAATTTTATTAAATTTAAAATTTGATTTGCATCTCTAGGATCAATTGGAACAAACCCTGTTATCCATTAGGATTGGATCCAATCAATCCAAAGCAAACCAAATTAAATTCAATTCAATTAGATTTGATTAAATCCTTATTGTTCAATCAAATTGAGTAAATTAACAATCAAATTATTAATTAATTATTCTTCTAATTTATCAACCATTAGTAAATAATTTATTGCAATCTTTGCATAAGATTAATCATCAATCACATTAATAATTAAATCCTTCAATGATTCATAATCATCGATCAGCTATTTGATCAGACATGTACTTCTATGAGTGTGATCCCATAGGTTCAAACCTAAGTCGGTAGCACAAGAATAATTTCTGCACCAATCTATACAACTATCTAGCAATAGGACCCGACGTCCAGATAGGCCGAATGTATGCTCAGCAACACTCTAGAACCTACGTAGATATAGTTACCGTATAATTCATCCCTTTGACTCTCGATGCTCAAGGATGACTTAGGGTTAAACTGTTAACCCTAAATGAATGGTCCACATTATGTCTCAACCTAAAAAATTTTGTGACTTCTCACTGGGACTACTCTGATCAGAGTTTTACTGAATTAAAACACAGTGATGCATCATCTCTAATTTTATTTAAAGCGATCAATCCCATCTTGACTCATACTCAGACTTCACAAGTACTTGACTTACCTAAAAACTTTTCGTTATCGAATTAGAAATTTGAATAGTCCGACATCAAAGTACAGTGAGTTACTTGCAAGTCATCTAGGTAGCCTCAAATCAGAGAGACACTTATACTTATATCCCATCAGAGCAATCTTTGACAGTAAAGTACTCCAGAGTTGGTCATGCTCAATAAAACATACTCTTACATTTCACCCATACGCCATACCCATGTCTTTATTGAGAATTGTGTCCTAAAGTCAATCGTCAGCCTGTTGACGATTGTGCTTATATTTATAAATTATATATAAATTTTTAATTAATAAAATTTATTTGACTTTTTCATCATATTTTGTCCATCTTATTTGAACTCTTGTGTTATGATGAAATTTTTAGGACTATATTTAATCGACAAAGAAGGATTTGTCATTTAGTTCTTAAAATATATTTACGATCAAATGATATGCTGTTAATAAGACGATAGCAATATCAAGTATAGATCGTTGTGTGTCATATCGATTGGTTGTCCTCTTAATCAAGAAGTATAGAGACACTGGTATGGCATACAGGTGGAATGTAGGAGTATATTTGCATTGAGCATGATCAATTACGGAGTACTCTGCTATCAAGAGTAGCTCACGAAGGGTATGGATATAAGTATCCCTCCAATCTTAGATCACCATGATGACTTGTAAGCAACTCATTATACTTTGATGCCAGACCATCTAAATTTCTAATTTAGTGATGAAAGATTTTTGGATACAGTCAAGTACTTATCAAATCGATACGTGAGTCAAGATGGGATTGATCCCTCTGAATAAGTAGGAGATAATACATCAGTATATTTTAATTTAGTAAAATTTTGATCAGGATAATCTATACGATGAATTTGAAAAAGTTGAAATATAATGTAGTTGACTATATTAGGGTTGACAATTAAATCTTAGGTTACTTTAAGCATTTGGGTCAAAGAGATGAATTATATGACAACCATACACCAGTAGATTCTAGAATGTTGCTTTACAATCTTTCAGCCTATTCGGACATCGGATCCTATTGCTAGATGGTTACATCGATTAGTATAAAAAATTATTTTTATGCTATCAGTTTAAGTTTGAATCTATGGGATCACATACATTAGAAGATTCAATTTGATCTGATGGCTAAAGAGTTTCACTGGATTGAGACTTTATTGAAGAGTTCCACAGAACTGGGACTCTGGAGGAGAGTCCCACTGGACTGGGACTCTGATATTAATGGAAGATTTATTAGTATTTAAATTATTAATTGATTCAATTTGATTGAGCAAAGAGGTTTAGATCAAATCTAATTGAATTGGATTTAGTTTGACTTAGATTGGGTTTGATTTGATCAAGCTTAATTGCGAGAGAAACTTATTCCTGATTTAATCAAAATTTGAGTTCAGTTAATTTCTAATTAGATTAAAAATTTATTAAGATGATTGAGTTTCTAATTAGATTAGGTTTCTTCCTCTCATTGGGTTCAAACCAGATTTGATTTGATTTGGAATCAAATTGAAAATGAAGAGTCCCAGCCAGTAGGGACTCTTTCACCCTTGCGCATGCCCTAGACCCATGCCATTTTCTACACGCAAAAAGAGGTTTTGTGTGATAATTTTGGGCATGAGAAAGGAGGGCACAGAGAGCGTGGGTGGCACTCTTTATGAGTCACTCATCTTATCTCTTTCCTGATTTGAATTCGATCTGAATCAAGGATAAGGAGATAAGAAGGAAAGTGATTTGTTTAAATTGAAAAGATGGGTGGCACCAAATATTTTTTCTTCTTATATGTTGAAGAGTTTTTTGGCATGAGAAAGATCTAATTTCTTTCTCATGCTTTCACATATTTTTAAAAAAAATGAGATGCCCCATATGGATGTGGCATGGAGTTTCTGGCACCCCCTCTCTTGACCCCAAACCTTAATGTCTAACTATATAAAGAGGGTCCAATAGGTAGACACCCCATATGTGATATTGGTTGAATTTGGTTTCTCCTTCAAAGCTCTCTTCTCTCTTTCCTTCCTCCACTAATTCTTCTCCTTTCCTAGAGCATCTAAGAGATCAAAAGAAGAAGAAGAAAATCAGCCTTCAAAGATCCTTGTGAGCTAGCACTCCTGAGGAGCCTGATCAGCATCCGTTCTTCGTATGGACGATCTGTAGAGGTCGGACTCTTTTGTACGACTGCGAGCAACCTAAAAAAACTCTTTTCCACATGAAATACTGGTAGAAATCAGCAACCCACACTTCGGTAATGAGTTCTGAACTCATTAGATTAGTTTTCATTAGATCTAGTCTACTACAGCATCGATTAGATCAATACAATTTTTTTATTTTTAGATCTTAAACTTATATTAAATCATATCATAGGTCTTGGCATGATAGTTTAAATGAGATCTTATGCATATAGTATAGGTTAAATCATTTAATCTGATAAGATCCACTATGAAAATTTTAAAATTGCATGTATAGAACTACTAGTATTTTCTTCAATTAGTATCAGAGTCAAGTTTGATATGATATAATTTTTTATGTGTTTAGATCTGATTTTATATTATTTAGATTAGATCTAATAAGTTTTATTTTCAAATCTGATTTTTGATTAGTCCTGTACATGTTAGATTAGATGTCTGAGTAGCAAAGTATTCGGATTGAATAATCACTAGGCCGTCCGATCATAGAAGCAAGTAGGATTATATGACCCTCTCCTCTCATTCAATGAGGTACTCTTATGATATATAGGGGTGCCACTGTGAGATCCCATAAAGAAAAAAGTGAAAAGAAGAACTTATTTTTCTGTAAAATCTTAGATCTTGAAATCTTAGGACTTGTTGTATGTGATACAAGTTGTAAAAAAAGTAATAACATCTAATCTTAATAATTAAAATTATAAAAATCTAGATGTGATCTAAAAGATTTTATGATTTAATGTAAAAAAATTATATGAAAAATAGTTTCAAAAATTTAAACCTAAATCCATATTGATGTTGAAACTTAATTAAGAATTAAGTATAAAATTGATTAAATCTAGAATTATGATTTAAGATCTAATGACATTGCATAAAACTGGAGGCATGGATTAGCTCAAATCAGGTCCTCTTAATTGGGTTAGACCTAAGGTTAGAATCAAAGAGTTAATGGACCATGTAAAGAAATTGATTAAATCTAACCAAATGTTGAATTAGATTAAATCAATATTTCTCTAGAACCAATACAATAGTTATAGATGGTCAAGTCCATATCTTTGATTAGACCAAATGGATCTTGATTGTGGCTTAGTGGTTGAATCCGAATCATTAGGCTGGTTAAATCAAAACTAATTAATCAATTGGTGTCCAAGATAAGTTTGGCATTTTGATCCATGATTTTTAATTGAGAGCGGCTTACCTAACCATTTTGATGGTGTCTAAGGCAAACTTAGCATATCCTCCCATCGATCTCATTTACCTGACCAATTTGATGGATTATATTTTTGACTAGACCGCTAAGTGATTCAAGTTGATCCATATCATTAAGGTTGATCAGTGTAACTGATCTAGGTGCCATTTCAACCAACATGATCCTAATCCAATTCAATGACTTGGTGAAGTCAATGAGAAGATTGTGTTTACTGGTTGATCTCTTCTCTTCTCTTAATTTATAAATTAATTTTTTTAAATTATTAGGTCCCTTAAATGAGATAGTTATGATGATAACTAAATCATAGCCTCCTATTAAGTTAGATGATAATGGATCCATTAATATGATGATCATTAGAGGTCCAAAGGCTTGGTGCTCATTTGCTATTAAAATTATCATTCATAATATGATGACTCAGTTGAGTCTCTCTAGTAAATAGTTAGGTTAGCCGATCAAAGTCGAGTCTGATCATTTGGTAGCTAGATTCTTAACTATGATCATGTTAATGGTTGGACCTAACCAGAGCCTGCAGAGGAGACCAAAGTCAATTAAAAAGTTACCTGAGACTAAATCAATTACTAAAAATTATTTGATAAAATAATTGATTAAAAAACCTATCCATAGATACACATGGGTGAGCCTGCTAAAGTCGGACTCGTGTACAGTTTGTATGGATTCTAGTACCCGCTAAGAAATTAAAGTAATTTTTCGAATTGGAAGTAGAAGCTACCAATTCGTATAAAATAGTGAAAGAATCTTTAAACAAAAGTCCATATCTTTAGACTTAATTAATTCATATACTAATTAGAATTTATTTTTCTTTGTGTAGTTCTGACCTCAACCTTGTCACTTCGATCACTGTTGGATGGTGAGAAATTGACGGGATCCAACTTCGATAAATGGTATCAAAAGTTAAAAATAATCTTGAAGCACGAGCGAATCTTGTATGTCCTTACAGATCTGGCATCTGAGGAGCCTACTCCTAGTGCTCGTGGGGTGGTTCGAGATACTTACTTGAAGTAGCTCAATGACCGCATCATGATCTGTTGCATAATGCGAGCTGCCATGAATGATGAGTTCAACCGAAAGTTTGAATAAGCTCAGCCAGAAGACATGCTTCAGGTGTTGAATGAGTCTTTTGGTACTCTCGATGATGTTGAGCAGCACAAGATCAGTTGTGCCATTTTCAATACTCGGATAAGGGAGGGAGCATCGGTCATCGATCATGTATTGTATATGATCGAATAGATCGAGCATCTGAGCAAGCTCGACTTTTTCTGACATGAACAACTTGGGAAGGATGCGATCCTGAACTCCCTACCCAAATCTTACCTATCATTTCTTAGTCATTTTTGAATGATGAAGCCTGTAGTTAACTACCTCAGTCTGTTGGGATTGCTATAGATTTTTGAGAAAGATCACCAGCTCTACAAGGAGATGGTGAATGTAGTGGGAGGATCTTCTTCGGATGGGTGTCATCCCTTTAAGAAAAGAAAAAAAAAAAAGAATAAAAAGATGCAAAGTACTGGGAGTCAGACCCAGAAGCCCAAGTTCAAGGCTAATCAGAGTCAGGCAAAATACTTATATTATAAGAAGCGGGGTCATTGAAGAGGAACTATCCTCAATACATAGCTTCTCTTGATCCAAACAGGCCAAAGAAGAAGAAGCAATCGGTTGCTGGACAAGATAATTATATGATAACACCTTGTAACTTCTCAATTTTTGATATAATAATCTGGGTACTGGATACTGGTAGTTCAATTAACATTTCAATTTGTTACAGGAACTTCATGTCAGTAGGAGATTTGGAGACGGCAAGAGATTTCTAAATATTGAAGATGGAAGATCAGTTCCAGTTCTAGCTTTAGAAATTATCAAGCTTGTATTCGATTCTCATTCTATTATTCTTAGTGATTATCATTTCTATTCTAGTTTCTTATTAAATGTAATTTCTGTAAGTCTTTTGGCCAAAACAAATTATGAAATTTCAATAAAGAAAAGCTTTTGTGATATCATTTTGAATGGTGTCACTATTATGCATGGATAGTTGAACAATGATATTTATATAGTATCACGGCCTAATGTGATATACATGTCTAATAAACTCCTAGAATAGTTGATGTCACGGATGCCTATCTTTGGCATTGTAGGCTAGGTCATATTAATCAGAACAGAATGAATAGGTTAGCTCAAGAAGAAATTCTTAATGACAATGATTATGAATCATTGCCTACATGTGAGTCTTATTTACTTAGAAAGATGATCAAGTCATCTTTTATTGAAAAAGGTGAATGAGCCAGTGATGTTCTGGTCTTATACATATTGATGTATGTGGACCCATGAGCACTAGTGCCAGAGGAAGGTATCACTATTTTATTACATTCACAGACAACCTATCTAGATATGGATATGTCTACTTGATGAAATACAAGTCTGAATTATTTGAAATGTTCAAATAATTCTATAATAAGGTAGAAAAATAAACTAAAAAAATATTAAAACTCTTCGATCTGATCGAGAAGGTAAATATCTTTTTAGTAAATTTCTAACATATCTTAAGGAGAATGGATTCTCTCTCAATGGATCCCTCTTAGAATGCCACAATATAATGGTGTGTCAGAAAGGAGAAATCGAACCCTGTTGGACATTGTTCCATCTATGATGGACTTTTCTAGTCTACCGATCTTTTTTTAGAGATATGCACTTGAGTCGGCTTACTATGTCCTGAATAGGGTTCCTAGTAAATCTATAAGTAAAACACCACATGAGATATAAACGGAACGTAAGCCAATGCTCTCTCACCTTAGGATTTAGAGGTGTCCGGCTTATATCAAACATTTGAAAATGGATAAACTTGGAGCTAGATCTGACAAATATATTTTTATAGCATATCTCAAAAAAATTAAGAGATATTATTTCTATCTTGCTGATGAACAAAAGATGTTTGTCAGTCTTAGGATAGTCTTTATAGAAAAAAATTTCTTGAATAAAGGAATTAATGCCTCTAAGGTTGAACTTGAGAAAGTTTAACAGGTAGAACTGACACAATCTAGTGAACCCACAGAACTGGATTTGATGATGTCAAATCCGAAACCTGTTGTAGAGGCATCATTAAAGAGATCTGATAGAGTATTGAGTCAATCGGACAGATTTTATAATTTTTTTATCTAGGATAGGGATCCTGTTGAACTCGATGAGAACAATGAGGATCCGATCCTATATGGATACAATGCAGAGGTCTGACTCTGATAAATAGCTTGAAGCCATGAAATTTGAAATGAAGTCCATAGAGGTCAATGATGTGTGGATATTAGTTGACCTACCTGAAGGGGTTAAACCCATAGGGTGTACATGGATCTTCAAAAGAAAGAGGGGCGCAGACAAAAAGGTAGAGATCTATAAAGTCCATTTGGTTGCCAAGGGTTATCATCAGCATTATGGAATTGACTATGACGAGATATTTTCTCCTATGGTAATGCTCAAATCTATTCAGATTATGCTTGCAATAGCAGCACATATGGAATATAAAATCTGACAAATGGATGTAAAAATAAATTTTCTAAATGGAGAGCTGGAAGAAGAGATGTATGTGATACAGCGTGAAGGTTTTACATCCACAGATGAGTCCAAAGTGTGCAAGCTTCAAAGATCTATCTGTGGATTGAAGCAGATATCTAGGAGTTGAAACATGCATTTTGATAAGATTATCAGAACGTATGGCTTCGTTAGGAACGGAGAAAAATTCTGCATTTATAAATGGATAAATAACTCTGTGGTTATATTTCTTGTTTTGTATGTGAATGACATTCTTTTAATCAGGAATAACATCTCTGCATTATAAGAAATAAAAATCTGGTTATCGTCTCAGTTCTCTATGAAGGACCTGGGAGAAGCATTCTACATCCTTGGGATGAAGATCTATAGAGATAGATCGAAAAGATTGCTTGGATTATTTCAGTCCACGTACATAGACATCATACTGAAATGGTTCAGCATGAAAAATTTTAAGAAAAGCTATCTCTCGATAGGCCATGAAATTTCTCTCTCGAAGAAGAATTATCCGATAACTCCTCAAGAGAGAGAGCATATGAGTAGAATTCTATATACTTCGACAGTAGATTCTATAATGTACGCCATGATATGTACAAGACCAGACGTGACATACTCACTAGGGATAGTGAGTAGATACCAGTCTGATCCAGGAGAGAACCACTAGAAGGTCGTAAAGACCATCCTTAAGTATTTGATGAATACTAAAGATTAGTGGCATATTTATGATCAAACTGACTTCAAACTAGTGGAGTTCATGGACTCTAGCTTTCAGTCAGACCATGATGATAGTAAGAGTGTGTTGGGATATATTTTTATCCTGAACGATGGAGCAATCTACTAAAAAAATTTCAAGCAACACACCGTGACTGACTCTATTTGTGAGGTCGAGTATATCATGGCATCTGATGCTATGAAGGAAGTTGTGTGATTACGAAAGTTTACTAGCGAGCTCGGAGTGGCACCCTCCGTTGATGGTCCTTTTTGTTATACTACGACAGCACTGGAGCCATTGCTCAGGCCAAGAAGTCAAAGTTCCATCAATGCATCAAGCATATTCTATACCGCTACCACCTTATCCGGAAGATCATAAATCGAGATGATGTCGACCTTCAGAAGATAGATGAAAAGGAGAATCTGACCGACCCATTTATTAAAGCTCTCAAAATCAAGGAGTTCGATGATAAGTTGAAGATGAGTATATGATACTGTACCGATTGACTTTAGTCTAAGTGGGAGTTGTTAAAAATTATGTCCCAAAGCCAATTGTTAATCTATTGATGATTGTGCTCATATGTATAAATTATATATGAATTTTTAATTAATAAAGTTTATTTAGCTTTTTCGTCATATTTTATCATCTTATTTGAACTCCTGTATTGTGATAAAATCCTTAGGACTATATTTAATCGATAAAGTAGGATTTATCGTTTGGTCCTTAAAATATATTCGCAAATAAATGATATGCTATTAATAGGATGATAGCAATATCAAGTATAGATCATCATGTGCCATATGGGTTGGTTGTCCTCTTAATCAAGAAGTGTAGACATACTGGTATGGCATATAGGTGAAATATAGGAGTACATTCATATCGAACATGACCAATTACGAAGCACTCTGCTATCAAGAGTAGCTCGCAAAGGGTATGGGTATGTGTCCCTCCGATCTGAGATCACTACGGTGATTTGTAAGCAACTTACTATACTTTGTACTAGACCATCTAAATTTCTAATTTAATGATGAAAGATTTTTGGGTACAGTTAAGTACTTATCAAGTTGGTGCATAAGTCAAGATGGGATTGATCCCTCTGAATAAGTAGGAGATAATGCATCAGTGTATTTCAATTTAGTAAAATCTTGGCCAGGATAATCCATGTGATAGATTTGAAAAGATTGAAATACAATGTGATCAACTATATTAGGGTTGACAGTTAAATCCTAGGTCACCTTGAGCATTTGGATCAAATGGATGAATTATATGGTAACCATATGCCAGTAGATTTTAGAATATTGCTTTGCAATCTTTCGGCCAATCCGGACATCGGGTCCCATTGCTAGATAGTTACATCGATTAGTATAAAAAATTATTTCTATACTGTCGATTTAGGTTCAAACCTATGGGGTCATATATATTAGAAAATTCAGTCTGATCTGATGGCTGAAGAGTCTTATTGGATTGAGACTCTAGTGAAGAGTCCCACTAATCTGGGACTCTAGAGGAGAGTCCCACTGAACTGAGACTCTACCATTAATAGAGGATTTATTAGCAATTAAATTTTTAATTGACTCAATTTGATTGAGCAAAGAGGTTTGAATCAAGTCTAACTGAATTGGATTCAGTTTGACTTAAATTGGATTTGATTTGATCAAGCCTAATTACGAGGAAAACTTATTTTTGATTTGATTAGGACTTAGATTCAGTTAATTCTTAGTTGGATTAAAAATTTATTGAGATGATTGGGTTCCTAATTAGATTAGGTTCTTCCTCTCATTGGGTTCAAACTAGATTTGATTTGATTTGAAATCACATTGAAAATGAAAAGTCCCAGCCAGCAGGGACTCTTTCACCCTTGCGCATGCCCTGGACCCACACCATTTTCTACATGCAAAAAGAGGTTTTGCATGATATTTTTGGGTGTGAGAAAGGAGGGCATAGAGAGGGTGGGCTGCACTCTTTATGAGTCACTCATCTTATCTTTTTTCTGATTTGAATTCGATCTGAATCAAGGATAAGGAGATAAGAAGGAAAGAGATCCATTTAAATTGAAAAGATGGGTGGTGCCAAATATTTTTTCCTCTTGTACGTTGAAGAGTTTTTTGGCATGAGAAAGATCTAATTTCTTTCTCATGCCATCACATATTTTTTTAAAAAATGAGACATCTCATATGGATGTGGTATGGAGTTTGTGGCACCCTCTCTCTTGACCCAAAACCTTAATGTCTAACTATATAAAGGGGGTCCAATAGTTAGACACTCCATATGTGATATTGGTTAAATTTGGTTTCTCCTCCAAAGCTCTCTCCTCTCTTCCCTTCCTCTACTGATTCTTCTCCTTCTCTAGAGCATCTAAGAGATTAAAGGAAGAAGAAGAAGATCAGCCTTCAAAGATCTTTGCGAGCTAGCACTCCCGAGGATCCTGATCAATATCCGTTCTTTGTGTGGATGATCTGTAGAGGTCAGACTCCTTTGTGCGGCTGCGAGCAACCTGAAGGAACTCATTTTCATGCAAAACACTTGTGGAGATCAGCAACCCATACTTCGATAATGAGTTCTGAACTCGTTATAATAGTTTTGATTAGATCTAAGGGTTAGATCTACTCTATAGCATCGATTAGATCAATACAGATTTTTAATTTTCAGATCTTAAACTCATACTAAATCATACCATAGGTCTTGACATGATAGTTTAGATTAGATCTTGTGTATGTAGTATAGGTTAAATCATTTAATCTAACAAGATCCACTATGAAAATTTTAAAATTGCATATATAGAAATGCTAGTATTCCTTCAGTCTTCACATGCCTTGGTTAAGAGGACAACCAACTAATATGGTACACAACATCCTATACTTGATACAATTATCATTCTTGTAACAATTGTATCATTTGATCATGAGCAGGATTTAAGAACTACATGATAAATCCTCCTTTATCATTTTGAAAGTAGCTCTAAGGACTTCATCATGACATATGAGTTCTTTTTAGGAAGATATATTCCTTATGATGAATCTATCAAATAATATTTATCAATTTATAATTCATATATATGTATGGAGCATAATCATCTATAACTTAGATGATTGGCTTTAGGATACATTTTTCAACATGTTCTCCATCCTCTCTCTCTCTTTCTCTCTTCGAGAATAGATGAAAAAAGGATTTCTTAAAGTATGCATAGTGTATCCAATCTTTAAAATCATTACAATGTGACCTAGCCATCTATCTTTATTAGAGAATGTTATCACATGAAGGTTACATAATAGCTTGATTTTTATAAAACTTAACTATCCTCCTACTTACTTAACAAGGGTCTTTTATTTTGGTAGAAATTGAAAGGAAGATGAGAAAAGTAGCACTTTGAGATCTGTATAGATAGATGAATGACAAATGATCGATGCTTCAAGATTTGTGTGGATGGATGAATGATAGACAATGGTGTGCTTTAAGATTTGTGCAAATGGATGGATGATGGAGGATGGGCCACTTAGAGATCTATTCAAGTAGATCGATGATAAATGATGGAGCACTTTGAATTCTGTGGGAGTAGATGAATGATAGAGGATGAAGTGCTTCAAGATTTGTTCAAATGGATATATGATAGAAAAATTGAGAGAAGACAGGGAGCTCTCTTCTTCTTCCTTATGATAGGGGAACCTTATCCCCTTCTTTTTTTTTTATGAAAACCAAGAACAAAGGATGGCTAGGGGTGGTAGTGGCCAAAGGCAACTCTCAACTGTGACATCACTAGCAATAGTGCTCGGCCAGTGGAAAAAAATGGAAAGAAGAACAAGAAAAATAGAGATGAGAGGTTCAGCCATTTTCTTCATTTGTTTAATGGATCCCTAAATCCAAGAGCAGAGAGAAAAAATAGAGAGAGAAAGATAGAGAGAGAAGAGAAGAGAGAGAAAAGAACAAATATCTCTCTTTCTCATTTTCTTTCTTCAAATAGGAAATTTACCCCTTTCTCCCTCTCTTCCTCCGAACATAGCAGTGGATGGTCGGGCCTAGCAGCTTGTGGTGGCATTCGATGATGAAGGGGTGACAACCCCAGCAGCAACAATAATGGCTGCTGGTGCTGGTGGTGGGTGACCTGATGGAAAGAAGAAGAAAATCAAAACAAAATAGGGAAAGAGCTATGGCTTTGATTTGATGAAGAAGACTTCAAGATAGTCGGTGGCAATGGTAGGCGTCTGTACTAGCTCAAATTCCGGTGATGCTCCCGATGGCAACAATAGCTATGGTAGCTGATGGTGGATGAACCAAACAAGATAAGGTATCCTTGGCGCGGCAAGATCTGACGGTCTTCAAAAAGGATCTCAGCCAATGATGACTGCATGAGAATAGGAAGGAACGAGAGGAGGTGTTGATGAGTTGGGAGGCCATGATGCCTCATCTTCAGTGGTGGTGTGACTATGGTTGGGCCAAAATTTTTTTTTTTTCTTACTTTTCTGATGATGTAATCGATTGGTCTCGCAATAGGGTGGAAACTCAAATTTATAGATGATGGAGGCTAGGATTTTTTAGCCTCTAACAAGTTTGAGAAGGAGCCAGAGTCGGACTCCTCCAACTCAAGTAGGGGAAGGGAAGGTCTCTCCTTCCCATTCTTTCTTGGGTTATTTTGGTGATAGGTTTGGCAAGGTATCATAGCTACAACCATCTTTTCTATCAAATATTGAGTATAGCTTTCTATGTAACTTGTATATGACTGTGTTTTCTCTAAAAAAACTTTTGTATCATTATAGAAATACTATATTTATTGTAATATCAATGTCTTAAATAACTCCCCATGTGCACACATACATAAACAAAAATGACCAACCTAATAAAAAAGATCTCACATGCTAACACTGTTCCTTATAATGAGTATTTATATAAAACTAAGAACTTTGCATTATAGGTATCGAAAACCTGAAGAGACTAACAGATTTATTTATTTTTTTAAAATAAATTATTTAAGATTTATGGAACCATCAAATTATGAACTTGAACCCTACTTGGGATCAAACAAGAGACAACAACGAAGATAACCCGAGCAACAAGCAATATATAGCTTCTAAATATTTGTAGTAGTGCTTATCATCATAGAGAATCTAATTATGCTGGTGGGATTGGGCAAGAGCCACTTTTCACATTGGAGTTGCTGCATCCAGAGGGTATACATGGGCACTGGGTCATGCCTAGCATGGCCCGGCCCAAGCCCACCGGGCCAGGATCTAAACAGACCATGCCAAGCATGGCCCATCTGGTAAATGGGTTGTGCCTGACACAATCCATTTATCCCAAATCCTAGCCTGGCACGGCCCTAGGCCTGGGGTTTGGCGGGCTGTGCCAAGCACGACCCTTGGCCCGTCAAGCTCGCGGGCCTGATGGGCAGCTTTTTTTTATTTTTTTATTTTTAAAAAAAATAGCCCAAATGGGTCGTGCCTGGCACGACTTGTTTAGGCCCATTACGTGCTATGCCAGGCACTACCCATTTAGTGTCGTAACGGGCCATGGCCCGTAATGGCTAGTTCCTTTGTTTTTGATTTTTTGAATTGGGTAATGGCTAATTTTTGGATTTTTACTATTTTAACCCTCCTAATGGCCACAAAATGGTTAATTTTAGAAGTAGTTTGAGAAAATAAAAATATTAGCATTCTTATAAATACCCCCCTCCTCTTTTATTTTCATCCCACCAAATCAATTCTTCTCTCCTTCTCAAGTACTCTTTTTTCTCTTCTAGCAATATTTATCGAGTGTTCAATATTTAGTAATTAGCAAGTATTCAAATACTGCACAAGAGGAGTATTAGTCCACCTATTGGGGCCTTGGAGCTTAGAGGTCCTTGTTGAGATCCTGAGGAGCATAAGAGGAAGCTCACAAATCTCCGACTCTCCGCCTACCTCTACTCAATTTCTCTATTTGGTATTTTGATTAATTTTTATTATTTACATAACTCATATTTGAATATGGCATCTTTTGATGAGAGTCATTTTGATATTTTTTTGATTTCTGAGGGAGAAAAAATTACTATTCCTGCTCCCTTTGAAACTAATATCAAAGGTCAAAGCTTTGCCTCTTCTTCTCATAAAAAGACTAGTGCTGTATAGAATAATTTTGAAAGAATCATGATAGATGAAGTTTTAAAGTAAAATATAAAATATATGCCAAATTATATAGTATGTTAGTAGTGGAAGAACTAATCATTTGAAAAGACATCAAGAGAGCCATATGATGAGTGATGCTCATCTTCAAAGCACCCTTAATACACAAAGGGATAATTTTGTAGGTAATTTTGTATATAATCATTAAAATCAAAGAAAAATACTAATAAAATAGATAGTTAAGAATGAATTACCTTTTAGCTTACGTGAATCTTTTAATTTTGAAGAGTATATTCAATTAACTCTACAATCTACTTATAAAAGAACTAGTAGGCACACATTTAAAAGAGTAGCTATGACTAATCTTTTAGTAATAAAATAAAATTTAATTAAAACTCTCTCTATCCTAAATTCAAAAGTATCATTAACTTTTGATATTTGAACAGCATCTATTAGTAGTTATTATTTTATTACTATTACTACTTATTATATTGATAATGATTGGCTATTAAATAAATATATTCTTACTTTTTATACTTTTAATTTTTCATATTCTGAGCAATAAACTTCTAATACTATTTACCAAGCTGTATGTTCATATGATATTAATGATAAAATAATATCTATTATTTTTGATAATGTATCTAATAATAATTCTACTATTAGATTATTGAAGGACTCAATGCATTCCATTTTAAATACAGTTTTTTTTACTCATACTTCAAGAGCAAGACTTTAAGAATTTAAACAAATATATATAAATCATGATAGATATTTTAAAAAATTTAAATTTAATATAGTTACTCATTGAAACTCAACATATACTATGATACATGATGCATATCCATATAAAATTTATTAAGTGCATATATTAATGATCGTAGGTTAGATTTAATATTGACTGAAAATGATTGGAATAAAGATAAAATTTTAGAAGAATTTTTTATTAGTTTTTATAATGTCACTAATATTCTTTTTGATATTCATTATCCAACCTCTTATTCATTTTTACAACAAGCATATCTTATTAGCTAAAAATTTTTACAATATAGATATGATGATATTTTAGAGCCTATTATTTATGAAATAAAATCTAAATAGCATAAATATTAGGATAGGATATGTCCTATGTATAACTTAGCTACTGTATTTAATCCATGTGTTAAATTAAGTGGTGTGTTAATTTTACTTAATGTATATTATGAAAATATGAATCAAGATCCCGAATGCGCTAAGGCTGTGGTAAACCAACTTCTTCATGATATTTATGCTTTATATGATGAAAAAATTCATGGATCTAGTGCTTCTCGTTTACAAAACTCTGCCTCTTCTTCTAGTACTTCTCGTTCATCATCTGTTTTCTCATTTATTGCACATAGGAGATATATACATGTTTCTTCAAGTTTATCTTTATCTTCATCTTTAAGTATTGAACTTGAATTTTATTTACGAAGCGATCTTCAATCTACATATAATAAAAATCAAATAAAAAATTTTGATGTGTTAGCTTAGTGAAAAAGTGTTAAAAATCAATATCCTATAAGGTTCGCCATTGCACGTGATATCTTAGTTGTACTGATATCCATAGTAGCATTAAAATCTGCTTTAAGTATAGGTCGACGTGTTCTGAATGCAAAGAGGAGTAGGATGACCAATGAGATAATTGAGATACTGCTCTGCTTTAAAGATTGATTGGATGCTGAGATGAGATTTCAAGATAAAGATGGACATGATACAACATCTGATGATGACGACGACACAAATACTACTGATGAATGACGATCAACAAGATTTTTAATTATTAATTTTTTATATTTATAATTTTTTAGCTTTTATCTTTTAATTATTGAGGTGAGTCACCTCTATTTATTCTCTCTTCCTCATTGTATTTTGGAGGTCAGGCCTAGCCCCCTCCCTCTCTTATACTATTTTGATTGTTATTAATATACTGGTAGGGATCCACGCCAAATTCTCCATCATTATAAGGTGATTTTTTATTTTTACAACAAAAATCTAACATTTATATTTAATTTTGCTCCTTAACACCTTTTTAATTTATAAAAAAATTATATTTTTTAAATTCAGAAAAAGGGTTGGGCTAGTATGTGGGTCGTGCCGTGCCTAGACTGCGTCAGTCGGGTCTAGTACGGGCCGTGCCGTGCCAACCCAGACTCTTATGGACCGTGCCGAGCCTGAGCCATGGGCCGCAAACTCTCAGCCTAGCCTAGCCCCTTTTAATGGGCCATGCCTAGCACAGTCTATTACTGTAGCAGTCGGGCCGTACCAAGCACGGCCCAATTCGTGCTGAGCCAGGCCGTATAATGGGTGGCCCAGCCCGCTGCCCATGTCTACTAGAGAGATGTGATGCTGGTACTGGACCTTTTTGGAGGGACTCCGATGCCAAACTTCTCTTAGCAAGCAGCATTTACCATGTTGATGGCCTTGCAGTTGTAGAGAAAGGTTGTGGTGTAGCAACCAACATGAACAGTTACATGAACCCTACTACATGACCTCTCCACGTACTCATTTCTTCCAATGTTTCTATATGCTTACAAAGGAAGTAGGGTTTTTCTATCTTAATTGGCTAGAATGTATCTCTTCTATCTAATGTGGCTTTGGCGCTATGAAGAACCTTAACAGACGGGGGTTTACATAGATTGTAACATGAAACTTTGGTCCTTTAAATCTTACCGGAGTCTCAAGTCCAAATATTGGAATGAAGAATACATCGACCGACCCAATGAGGAATTTCCATATCTTTTCACTATTGTATGAATGTTTAAACTAAACATTGATGAAATGTGTTTCATGTTAAGACTGAAATGGTTCGGAAGAGCATTTAACAACTTAACATGAGTCGAGACTTAGACCTTTCAAAGTTCATACGGGAAGTATGCTCAGATAACTTGACCTTCATGTACCATGGCATACCAGGGTCTTGTCTGGTTATGTTGTGCTCTAAGAAATTATGTTTAGTTGTTTTTCTAGAAACTTTTGGACAATACTCTTAAGGAAAATTTTACCTATTTGATAAATTGCTCATTTTATTTATACTTCAATACATGCATCATAAATTCTGCATACAATGTACCACTAATGAATATATACCAATTCCATATGCCATAAAATTAGCAAAAAATTAGAATAAATCAGATGATGAATTTTTCAGCTGGGTCACTGAAGTATTTATGCCAAGGAATGTGATGAGAATCATCATGTTCTCCATATATAATATTTACATTATGAAATATGTAAAATATTTGTATACCAAAAAAAAGGTAAACTGTTAACTATGGGCTTAATTGGTTTGAGTTCGTGCTGAGTAGGGTGCAAAAAAAATCAAACTTGCACTCTAATGCATACATGATCAGGCTGGCTATTTTTTTAGTAAACCCAACTTAGACCCAAAAGTATATTTATATCTTTGGACTTGTACTAGTCCATAGGTATGTAAGTTTGGGTTAGGTTAAACAGGATCTGGACTAGCTGATCTAGCTAAATGGCAACCCTAAGTGTAATCACAAACATGTACAAATTAGTGAAGTGTCCACAAATTTGTTTTTTAAAGTTATAAAGAAGTATCTCAAGAGTCTTGTTGTGACAGAAATCCATCCTTGGGTCTGATTGGCTGGAGTTGAACGGTAGGTCGCCAATGGTAGAATGGTGGCTGCAGGACCTGCAAGATAAATCTCCAATCGGTGTTGGCTCCGGTGGAGATACTTTGATGTTTAAGTTAGATTTTTGAAGAACAGATGGGAATAAGTGAGCATATTGAGAGAGAAGTTTTTCATACCTAGAGAGTCCCCTGTGGGCCTTTATTTATATGCAAGGCTGAAGAGTAATGAGAATGAAGAAAGATCAGACAGTTAACCTTACTTTATCTGACGAGATTCGGCCATTATCCTTCTCTTATCTAAAGAAATTTATTTGTTATTTATTTTTTATCCACTCATCATCATTTATTTCTGGTGGTCATGAGATTTAAGGATCCGTGTGGAGGCTGAAGGTCAATCTTTCCTATTTTATCGAATAAGATCAGCTCAAGTGTCTCATTGGATGAGGTTAGGAGACAATCGAGCCCCTACCGTGTTGGAATTTCTAAGGTGCTCGTGCTTGTAGATTTTAAAAATTTTTCAAAATCAAAATGCAGCGAAATAATAAGATTAAAATCCTTTTAATCAATAACATACATTCATCATATGAAGGCACCTAAGGATCTAGTTCATATGCAGAAATAACATGATCTAATTTTTAATCTGAAATAAACACATGATTAGATCACGTACCTATTTCATTTTTCCATCTTCAAATCTGAACCTTCACTGCAAGTCGATCTTCATCTATAAAGCGATGATCTTGGATATCTTCCAAGTCCTTTTAAAGCCGCACAAGCATCTGACCTCAATGAATATTCACACAAGACTTTGATATGATCAGAAGCTTTTGATCTCACCGGGGTGCTAGCTTCCTTTCAGAGATCATATCTTGATGGTTGAAGAAGATTCTTCTTTTCTCTCAAGACACTCTTAAAGAAGAAAAAAAAGTAAGAGTATGGAGATCTCTATACTAGAAATCATGAAGAAAATACTTTTTTCTCTTTCTTCCACACATGAGAGAAACTTTGTCTCTTCCTCAAAAATTCTGGATTGAAGAAGGCACTCTTCTTTCTTTCTTCCCTTTTCATGCCATAGAAGAAAACCTTTTTCTTCTTTCTTTTTCAGCACCTCAAGAGGAACTCTTCCTCTTCTTTTTCACACCTAGAAGAATATGATCTTTTATCAGATTTCTTCACATGAAAGCCTTCCAAAACTCATACCCAATCTGAAAAATTTTAGATTTCTGCATGCTGAAAACTCTCTTTCTTGCTCGCCTAAAGATCTCTGATTTTTCACCCAAAAACCAGCAGCTCTTCAACAAATTTTTGACGCTTAAAACCTGCTGCTTTCTCATATTAAAGACCTCCTTTTAGAGTGGCGTTGGATACAGTTTTAGAGGAGTTTTAGGGGGCATCCAACTCTTGGATGCTTCCATCCTTTTAGCGTGTAAGAAAGAAAATGGGGTAGCATTTCTTCAACGTAAACTCCTTCATGGAAATAAAAGAGAACGCATGGAGTTGATTAGGCCCTAATTCAATTAAAAACTTAGTTAGGTTAAACCCCATCAAACTAGGAATTGATTTCTTGGATATAAGGTTATCTCATAATCAATAAGACTTGATTCAATCAAGCCAGTTATCCAATATGATTTGTTCCAATCAAACCCAAATCAAATTGAATTGAATCTTATTCAAATAAATCTAATTTGAACCACATAGCTTGATCAAATTAAGCCCTATTAAATCCTTCAAAAATTCACTAACCTTTAGTGAATTGAACATTACAACTTTTCAATTAATTATCAATCATGTTGATAATTAAATCCTATTACGATTTATAATTATAAATCAACTATCTGATCAGTCAAAAGCTTCTTTTGCATGTGACCCCATAGGTTCTATTCTATCTGATAGTGAGGAATATTGTGATCTCTATCACAATATCATCGAAATTCTTTTCAATAGGTTGGAACCATTCTAACTCTATCCATCAAGAATCATCGATCATCAAGATGATGCTATGGGTCCTACAATCCATCAATGATACCTAGTAGTATGTAGTGGCAATCTAACAGAATAAAAATGATAAACTTTTAGGTACAGTTATTGTGTGATACAGTCCCTCTATCGTGAGTTTCGACTAGATGAAAGTGATGAAAAATCCGTCAAACCCCATCATTAGTCATATGTAAGATTTATTCGACTTGAGTTCATCTTGTGAATACCTATAGAAACTCTTTTCTATCAATCATACTGCCTGGCCAAAAATTTCTGAACTCAATCTCATAAATCATATAGGACTATTCTTTTCTGTTAAGATCAATAGATCCCATCTACATGCACACCCTGCTCCTATAGTGAATCAACTATTGTTAACATCCATTATAAAGACTCATTGAGGTCATATTTATGTGTAGTCAAACTCCAGCAGTCTTACTATGAATAGCCATGGCACTGCAAGTCAAAGGACCAGACATACTACTGCAGCATCGAGAAAGTCACTAACGAGTGAACAAACATCTATATGACTTCTCGTGTTGGTCATGCTAGTGCTAGTTGTTCTCTAATAACCATCCACACTCTCGCTCCAGTGTTCCTACACTGTAGACTTGAGACTCACTGTTCGAAAGAAGCGATCCATGCATCAGTCTATCCAGATCAATCACCGTCCCTATAATGATCCTACGACTAGGAGTAATTTAGGAATTAACCATCAATGACGCATGCCTCAAATTCTCAACTCTTTGAGAATATATATCATCATCTTGTTAATCTCTTGGATGATTCATGGATACATACAATATGAATGGTTATAAAACTATTCGTTAAGTATAAAATTATGTCTCAAAAATATGATATGCATTAATCAAGATTAACTTCTATGGCATACAGATTAACAATCTTCTACTTGCACTAAAGCCAATCTGCCATTTATCTAGGCCCCATCTTCTCAAGACAGGCTTCGATCTTCGATTGGCTAAGTGACTTGGGCCTACCACATCCTATGTAGAGTCTACTCTCTGCACCTCTATATATTTTTACTTAAGGTAGTTGCATATATCATTGCTCTATATGCTTAGATTTCTAGTGAGACTTTGGCTCCTTAGCGAAGACTATGGGCCATTGTCTTTATGGTATAGTATCGTGGTATCTGATGGCATGACATCTATGTCCACAACTGATATAAGAACTAGAATACGTCCTATACATTTACAACGTATTCAACTTTCATTGATTGGTTGCTTAGAACCCTTCCAACATACTGAACCAAGAACACACCCTGATGTAGATATTTTATCATCAGCATTAGACATAAAGTCTGAATCGATGTTTCCTCCCACTCTTAGCTCTAACCCTTCTCCAAAGATTAGGAATAAACCCTTAGTGCTTCTCAAGTACTTGAGGATGTTTGCACGATAATCCAGCACTCCTAGCTAAGAGTTGACTAATATCTACTTGTGATACTCACAGTAATGGTTATATCACGTCGAGTACATAACATGGCATACTCCTTTGCCCAAGAGGATAGCAGATCTCTCTTGAAGTTTTTTATGCTGAATCCTTTCAGCATCTCTCCTATATACTTTTCTATGAAAACTCAAGCATCCTCTTAGATCTATCTCTATAGACTTTTTTATTTATAGAATATGAGATACTTGTCCTAGATCATTCATGGAGAATTCTATATACAACTATATTTTAACAGATGTCAGCATGGGACACTTCCAACTACGAGGATGTTATCCACATACAATATGAGAACTATAATAGCACTCCCATTGACTTTCATATAAACACATGACTCTTCATTCTTGATGAAATCAAATAATTTGATCACACCATTGAAATGAATATTCTTCTCCGAGATGTTTGTTTAAGTCCATATATGGACCTTAGTAATTTGTGATCTCCATCACGGAAAGTAAAATTCATAGTCCATTCCATATAGATATCTTCTCAAGATATTCATTCAGGAAGGCTATCTACACATCTATTTCTCGAGGTCAATGTTCAATATCATCTCATTGTAGATTTTGGGATCATCTCTATATTCCCTATCTCCTATGAGAAATAATTTTTCTACATCCTCTGTAAACATAAAGTATCTTTCATAAAGATGGAAGATCTTACTAAATCTACGAGGTAGAAAAGGTACTAAATATACTGGCTCATCATGAATAGGTTCTACAGGTCTTATGACTTATTGCTCTCAGAGATTCTCTCTTTGAGCTTATCTCCCACTATCTCTATCTTGGATAAATTATTTTTCAAGAAGATAGGATGATGGGTCACAATCACATTGTGATCCTCTGAGAAAAAAAAATAGTATCTCAAACTCTTTAGGATACCCTATAAAATGAGTTCTCATAGACCTAGCCTTTAACTTATCCGCGTAGTGTCCTTGATATGGATTGGATATTTTCAAATCTTGAGATCGCTAAGACTCAATTTCTTACCATATCATATCTCATATGATGTGGTAGGAACGAATTTAAAGGATACCTTATTCAATAGATAAATTTAAAGTATGTCCCTAAAGAAACAATGATAATTAGTGAAGTTCATCATGGATCAGATCATATCACATATAGCCCTATTCCTCCTTTTAGATATTCCGTTGAGTTGAGATTTACTAGGAGGGGTCCATAGTGAAACTATATCATTTTTCTTGAGATAATCGAAAAATTTTCTACTTTGACATTGTCTCCTCGATCTGATCGAAGTACCTTTAGGATTTTTTTGATTTATTTCTCTACTTCACATCTGAATTTATTAAATTTTTCAAAGATCTCAGATTTGTATCTCATACACATGTCCATACCATGACTGATAATTGATAAAAATAATAAAGTAGAGATAACCTCCTTTAACTGGCACATCAAATGCACCGCACACATCAAATGTGTATAAGGGCAAATATGTTAGCGGTCCCTTCTCCTTGTCCTATAAAAGGCAATTTGGTCATTTTTTCTCAAAGAGATAATACACAGACTAGATATGACTAAGGAGTCAATAAGCCCAAGAGCCCATGTATCTTCAGTCTGTAAATCATTTCTTCTTCTATATGACCTAGCCTAAGGTACCACATATACTTCAGGTTCATCTCAACTTTGGATCTCTCAGACCCAATGGCACTCACTGTATGCTCAAATAAGTTCACAAATGCATCACTATGTAAATGATAGAGACTGTCTCTTAAAACTAAATCCAAATAGTAGTCGCAGAGGTTAGGTGCCCATGACCACAGTACAACTCTTGCCCCATTGCCGACTTGAAGGGTCACTTCACCTTTCCTCAGCCCTCTGCCTTCTCTTAGATCCTATATTGAAGTGCATAAATTGGCATTAGAGTCTAATACTCAATTGGGAGAAGAAAAAATTATAAGATCAGTTTTAACCAATTTCGACATGCCTTCCTAAAGTGTGTCCTTTTCTTTAGGCTCTTTAGGTATGACCTTTGAACTTTTCAAAGTCCCTTAGTTACCAACATTTTGACTAATCTAGATAAGGTGCTATCAGAATTATTCATATGGTAGTTTACCATAAACTATCCATACAAAATAGGAAGAGATTGTAGGATCAAATCCACTAGCAATTCCTTATGCATGGTCATGTCGAACTTCTCAAGCTCCTTTATGCCCTTGATCATTATCAAACAGTAATCATAGACTGATTATCTATTACACATATTATGTGTAATGCGACTCTGATCATCTCACAAGTTTTACAAATGAATTAGTATATCGTTGGCAGTGCATATGTCTTCATGCAAACGTTGGAGTTCATCACGCATGGGCTCCAATTTATAGCACCTATTTTTATTGTCATCATCCATCCACTTATCAAGCATAGCTCATTGATTATGGATTGGATGGGTTGATAACATAGGGATGACCTGATCGAGAACATGGCTTAATTTTTAAAGACTAAGAATGATTCTTAAGTTTCTGAGCTAGTCTATGTAATTAATTTTGGTTAAACGGTTAATATATAGGATTCAAGCTAGAGGATTGAAAGTTGACACAGTAAACCACAAAGAGTAAAAACTCTAATTAGATATTTATACTTATTTTATGATTTGTTCTAGGGATATTTAGAAATAATAGACTCCCACTATTTTTTTAGATCTCTGACACTCTTCGGATAGAGAAACAAAACCCTAATATGATAAATAAATTTCTAATGGGTGCTATGGTCTCACTGATATTGTGCACCTCACCTAACAATTATTGATAATATGCATACTAATGCATGGACAACTCTTTATCCAGATGCTTCTCTAAACATGTTGCAGTGATTTGATCTCTAAATTATGTGGGCTCAGCAAACAGTTATTGACCACACTCCTTAGTTAAGTCCGACTCACTGTTCACAAGTAGGTACAAAGTCATCATTGGGTCTCTCACCTAATAGTTATTAGGCCCAACCCCATCTTTATCCTGAAGCAACTCTTTGCTAATAGAGTAGTTATATATTTTCAATGTAACTAAACCACTGTAACCAACCGAGAACCATCAATATCGGTAGCATGGCCATACATCTACAATGATGGAAGACCGACAGACTTAATATTTATAGGTAGATTTAATTCAGGTCTCATCTAATTAGTCATCACATGACAGATCTAATTGACATGGGCTAAATCAAACCACCAAGCAACCACATTCAAGATTCAATCTTCCAAATTGGCCAGGTAAGTAGAGATTGGTGGGAAGCTCTCCCTTGATAGAATCAAGGGTCCTAATTAAGTAACCACCTCTCAATTACTTATCTTAAACACTAATTAGTCAATTGATTCAAATAGGTTAGCTTAGGCAAATCAGGCTCAGACCACAGAGCTGAATTAGGTCCTTAGGTTAATTGATTCTATATATAGGTGTCAATTGACTCAATTTACAATAATTATATGATTTTAAGCTCTATTGATCCAATTCTAATCAACACTTGATTCAATTTGATCAACGACTAAATTGATTTAGACCCAATATGATCAAATCAAAATCCTAGGTGTAATCCAATTACATGACCTAATTTGATCTACCCATGACCAATCTTTCATGTACAAATATAAATTTTAGATCTTAAATCTAAATTTTTAGATCCAAATTTTTTACATGAAAAGTAAGTTTTTGATCTCAAAATAATTTTCAGATCATGCATGCAATCATATATCACATATATGAATAAATTAAGGTCATAGAAACTAATTTTAGATCTAAACATGCAATCACATATCATATATATATGAACAAAATTTAGATCATACAAACTAATGCTAGACCTATGCATGCTTTCATATATCATATATATGAATCAAAATCAGATTTTGAAATTTTTTTTAGATCTAAATCAAACAGGTATACATCTCATGTATAGATTAAAAATTAGATTTGGAAAATTCTTTTCAAATTATGCATGTTATTTTCATACATATGAACTCGTGGCTCTGATACCACTGTTGAAATTTTTAAGGTGCTCGTGCATGTAAATTTCAAAAATTTTTTAAAACGAAAATATAGCAGAATAATTAGATTAAAACCCTTTTAATCAATAACATACATTCATCATATAAAGGCACCTAAGGATCTAGTTCATATGCAGAAATAATATGATCTAATTTTTAATCTGAAATAAACACATGATTAGATCACATACCTATTTTGCTTTTTCACCTTCAAATATGAATCTTCACCGTGAGTCGATCTTCACCTATGAAGTGAAGTGATGATCTTGGATATCTTTCAGATCCCTTTGAAGTCACACAACCATCCGATCTCTACGGATATCTACACAAGATCTTGATCTGATCAAAAGTCTTTGATCTCACTGGGGTGCTAGCTTTCTTGTAGAGATCACATCTTGATGGTTGAAGAAGACTCTTCTTTCCTCTCAAGACACTCTCAGAGAAAAAAAAGAGTAGGAGGATGGAGATCTCTATACTAGAGATCATAAAGAGAACACTTTCTCCTCTTTCTTCCATGCATGAAAGAAATCTTTTCTCTTCCTCAAAAATTCTGGATTGAAAAAGGAACTCTTCTTTATTTCTTTCCTCTTCATGCCATAGAAGAAAATCTTCTTTTTTTTTTTTTTCTGCGCTTTCAAGAGGAACTCTTCCTCTTCTTTTTCACATCTAAAAGGATTTGATCTCTCATCAGATTTCTTCACATGAAAGCCCTCCAAAACTCACACCTAATCTAAAAAATTTCAAATTTTTGCATGTTGAAAACTCCCTTTCTTGCTCGCCCAAAGATCTCTAATGTTTCTCCCAAAAACCAGTAGCTCTTCAACAAATTTTTGATGCTCAAAACCTACTGCTTTCTTATATTAAAGACCTCCTTTTAGAGTGGCATTGGATAGGGTTTTAAAAGAGTTTTATGGGGCGTCCAACTCTTGGATGCCTCCACCCTTTTAGCGTGTAAGAAAGAAAATAGGGTGGCTTTTCTTCAGCATGAACTCCTTCATGAAAATAAAAGTGAACATGTGGAGACCCCTTTTAGCATGGAAAAAGTGGCATGTAGCAGCCAAGAAAGGGTAGGCAGCCAAGATCTAGATGAGTCTTAATCCAACTAAGACTTTCTTGAATCTTGATCAAATCTCTAACTAATTCTTGGACCAATCCTAACTAACTTAAGAATTAGTTATAACCAAATAACTAATTAAGTTCTAGTCTAATTAGGAATTCAAGTAGGCCCTAATCTAATTAAAAAATTAGTTAGGTTAAACCCTATCAAACTAGAGATTGATTTCTTAGATATAAGGTTATCTCATAATCAATAGGGCTTCATTGGATCAAGCCAGTTATCCAAAGAGCTTAATCCAATCAAATTCAAATTAAATTAAATTAAATCTTATTCAATTAAATCTGATTTGAATCTCATAGCTCGATAAAATTGAGACATATTGCAATCCAATTGCAAATCAAATCCTCCAAAAATTTATTAACCTTTAGCAAATTGAATATTGTAACTTTTGTATTAGATTAATTATCAATCATATTGATAATTAAATCTTATTACGATTTATGATCGTAAATCAACCATCTGATCAGTCAAAAGTCTCTTTTATGTGTGACCCCATAGATTCTATTCTATCTGATAGTGAAGAATATTGTGATCCCTATCATAATATTATTGAAACTCTTTTCAATGGATTGGAACCATTGTAACTCTACTCATCAAAGACCATCAATCATCAAGATGATGTTTATGAGCCCCATAATCCCTTAGTGACCTTAGTAATATGTAGTGGCAATCTAGCAAAATAAAAGTGATGAATCTCTAGGTATAGTTACCGTATGATACAGCCCCTCTATCATGAGTCTTGACTAGATGAAGATCATGAAAAACTCGTCAAACTCCACCGTCAGTCATATATAATATTTATTCGACTTGAGCTCATCCTGTGAATATCCATGAAAATTTTTTTCTATCAATCACACTGTCTTGGCTAAGACTTTTTGAACATAGTCTCATAAATCATATAGGACTACTTCTTTTCGTTAAAGTCAATGGATCTCATCTAAATGTACATCCTACTCCTACAGTAGACTAACTATCCCAACATCCATTATAAGGACTCATTGAGATCATATTTATGTGTAGTCAAATTCTAACAGCCTCACTATGAGCAATCGTGGTACCACAGATCAAAGGACCAATCACACTACTGTAGCATCGAGAAAGTCACTAACGAGTGAGCAGACATCCATGTGAATTCTCGTGTTGGTCACACTCAGTGCTAATTATTCTCTAACAACCACCTGCACTCTCACTCCAGTATCCCTATACTGCAGACTCGAGATTCATCTATCCGAAGAAAGCAATCAATATGCCAGTCGATGTAGATCAATCACCATCCCCATGATGATCCTACAACTAAGAATGATTTAGGAATTAACCATCAATAACATATGTCTTAAATTTTCAACTCCTTGAGAATATGTGTCATCATCTTATTAATCTCTTGGACGATTCATGGACACATACAATATGAATGATTATAAAACTGCCTTTAAGTACAAATCATATCCTAAAAATATCATATGTATCAGTCAAGATTGACTTCTAGAGCATACATCTAACATACCAGGCATCAGATCGGAAGCCATCTGAAGTAAGCGAATCAAGAGAAGTTGGCTGAGCCCAAGGTACCTTCATATCCTCATATGCCTCATGTCTTCAACTAGAATGAAATCACCCCTAATATAAGCCCTCCTACTCTCGAGTTCAAGCCAAAGTTAGATCGGACAAAGGGGGTATATCAAGTCGAGGCTATCGAAGATATGGGGCGCATGCTGCTACTTCTGTTTGGTCGCTAAGGTCTTCACAGGCTCTGCTTGCTGCAAAAGCGAGGGACCTTCAGAGGTCTTGGTAAGTTAGTCCTTACTTCTTAGTCATTAAGGTCTTTGGCCTAGATGACTTAGAGTTTGTTAGCTCCGCTCAACCTGCCCATGGGCAAGGAGAGCCATTGGGCCGCTGTCACCATGGCCTCCGCTCGACTTGTCCGTAAGTAAGGAATGCCATTGGGCTGCTATCATCGTGGCCTCTGCTTGACTTGTCTATGGGCATGGAGTGCCATTGGGCCACTATCGTTGTAGCCTCCACTCGATATGCCATGGGCAAGGAATGCAATTGGGACATTATTGCCATGGCCTCCATTCGACTTGCCTGTAGGCAAGAAGCTCCATTGGGCCATTGTCGTCGTGGCCTCTGCTCGATTTACCTATGGGCAAGGAGCACCATTGGGCCACTGTCGTCGTAGCCTCTACTTGGCTTGCCTATGGACAAGGAGTACAATTGGGCCATTGTTGTCATGGCCTTTGTTGACTTACCCATGGGTGAGGAGCATAATTGGGCCACTGTCATCATGACCTTTGCTCAACTTGTGTGTGAGCAAAGAGTGCCATTGGGCCACTGTCACCATGGCCTCCGCTCGACTTGCCCATGAGTAAGGAGTGCCATTGGGCTGTTGTCATTGTGGCCTCCACTCGACTTATCCGTGGGCAAAGAGCACAATTAGACCACTATCGTCATGACCTCCACTCGACTTATCTATGGAGAAGGAGCACAATTGGACCACTGTCATCATAACCTCCCCTCGACATGCCCATGGGCAAGGAGCACAATTGGACTGTTGTCACCGTGGCCTCCGCTCGACTTGCCACTCGATTTGTCCGTGGGCAAGGAGCACCATTGGGCCATTATCGTCGTGCCCTCTGCTGTTAGATGTATACTCTAGAAGCCAATATGGCAAATATATTGTAATAATTCTAGAATATATATTTATACTTAAATTATTGATTATCAATAAAATAAATATTTTTCTATCCATTCTTGTTTAATATGTCCAAGAATTATCCTATGCATTAATAAATTAAAGATACATATTTTCAAAAGTTAAGACTTAAAGACATATATGATTGATTTCGAAATTACTCTCGATCGATGGATCATTACAAAAATGATGATTGATCTAGTTAGATCGGTATAGGACTCACTTTTTTTAGAGTGGACGAGTCTCTAGTCTATAGTATAGAGATACTGTGCGAGAGTGTGGATGGTTGTTAGAGAACATCGATACTAAGCATGACCATATGAGAGATCATATGGATATCTACTCACTCGTCAGTGATCTTCTCAATGCTACAGTAGTATGACTAGTTCTTTGATCTGTAGTACCTCGACTGCTTACAGTGGGGTTGCTGTAGTTTGACTACACATAAACATGGTCTCCTAGCCATTTGAATCCTCATAGTATATGTTGGCTATAGTAAGTTCATTGTATGAGTAAGATATGTACCTAAATGAGATCTATCGATCTTAGTAGATAAGAAGTAATCCTATGAAGTTTAAGAGGCTGAGTCCTTAAGTCTGTGGCCACAGTAAAGTGATTGATGGAAAGGAGTTTTCATCGTATCACAATTTGGATGAGCTAATCGAATCTTTCATATGGTGGATGTTGGAGTTTGATAAATTTTCATAACCTCCATCTTGTTAGAACTCATGATAGAAGAATTGAATCATACGGTAACTATATCTAGGGGTTCTAATTATTCTATTCTGCTGGATTGCCATCACATACTGCGAAGCATTACTAGTGGATTGTGAGAGCTCACTTAGATCATTTTAGATCGATGATCCTTGATAAGTGAGAGTTGAAAATATTCCAATCCATTGAAAAGTATTTACTATGATGGAGATCATGATATGTCTCCCTACCAAACAGTTTCAGCTACCTATCAAGACTGTCCAAGAATTTCTAGTAAGTTAACAGCATAATTCATTCCCTTATTTAAGTTTATATGCATGCTTGGACTCCCCAAAATATCAAATGTAATACTTATGACTCAAAATTCAATTTGAATCAAATCCAGGTATCACAATTCTTACCTCAATTAGCTGAAACACCACAATCTACGGCTGCTACTATGGTCTTCTTCTCCTTCCCACCCTCAACCATTTTTTCTCCAAATCAAGTTGTCAATAGATTCTCTTCTTCCTAGTTGAGATCACGATCTTCTCTAGCTTCTTTTCTTCTCTACTATTTTTTTATTTTTACTCAGAATCCAAATAGCACCCAGAGAAACTGATGAATAACCTATCAAAATAAATAAACTAAGAACTAGCTTGCTATGTGTCAATCCATAAAAATCCCACAAAATTCTGACTTGCTGATGTGTTACCCAACTGAATTTTTGGTTATTTCTTTGCTTAGTCAAACTGCTAAGTCATCCCTTTGGAAATACTTTTAAAATCTTAACTAAAAATATCTCTGCTGAACCCCATCTCAAATTTTCTTGTAGACTTAGTCGACTCAGTCTGAGACTAAGCTATCTCAGTCCTCAACTTAGCCGACTCAGAATAAAACTAAGTCGACCCAGCTGCATGCTGATACAGTATTTTTTGATATACTTTCTGTTCTCTGTGACTTAGCTGATTCTTCTCAAATCTTAGTCGACTCAGTCCCCTGGGGTTCAGAAATTTACTTTAAATCATCAATTTATACCTCAAAATTATCTCTCATATCAATTTTATCTAAAAGATCCTTCAAGATGTCATTTATTCTATGCTTAGTTACCATCAAAATTCAACTTTAATGCCATGATTATTGATCCCATTCCTCTATCATCCCTTCTTAACGAACAACTACATTTAAGCTTCTTTAATACTAATCAATTAAGATTCTAATGCTCAAGAAATGCTATACCATATATAAATAAATACTTCATATGATGTCAACTTTCAAATTTTCTCCATATTTTTAGTTCGGGATATTACAATATGTTTATATTATTTTTTTTTTGTGATGGCATTTTGCCGTGGTAAAAAAGTTTAGATATAAACTCCCCTCTTCGATCTTCTCTACTCCAAAACCCTAGTCGCTTCCTTATTAGACCCCCCGCCTCACCCACTCCACCCCTAGTGGTGGCCCAATGATGGTTTGGCCAGTCCCCACTTCGACGTGATCCCCTCCATTGCCTTTCCTTCCCCATCCTCATCTTCTTCCCATCTATTTATTTATTTTCAGGTTTAGGTACAATTCCATGAAGATGAAGCAAGTAAATTTCATGTTCTGTTTTGCTTGTTATTGTATTTTCGACAGTGGACATATACTTGAATACTTATGTTATGTTTAAACAAAATTTAGATAAATTTTTAATATTGGACAATGCATTTCAAGTTATTCTTGGTTGAATGGATTTGTATTCAATATTTGAGTATTATGCTTTATTTTTTTTCTAATTGATAAGTAGGTGTATCAATAATGGTTATAAGTTCATAAGCACAATTATATAAAAAAATTAAAAAATAAATATAATTAATAAAAATATAGTTTAGATTATTTGAGATAGTATTTACTATTGTAAAAGATTTATTAAAAAATAATAAAAAAAAAATTTTCTACCACTATTTGCGATGGTAAAGTGCTGTAAAGAAAAAAATTTTTTGCTACCACTATTTGTGATGATAAAGTGCTATAACAAAAAAAAAAATTTGCTACCACTATTGGTGACGGCAAAGTACTGTAACAAAAAAAAATTTACTACCACTATTTACGATGGCTATGGTTGTTGCAAAAATAAAGTACTTATTTGCGATGGCAATATACTATGGAGAAAAGTTTTTTACAACGGCATCTTTCATCGCAAATAAATATCACAAATACATCTTATACAACATCCTTTTGCAATGCAAAAACTTATCGTTGTAAAAAATTATTGCAAAAATTTTTTGTGACGGCATTCCCCTGTCGTGAAGTTTTTGCTACAATCAAAATGACAATGATTGAAATGCTGTCGCAAGGCCATCGTAAATACTCTTTTGCGATGGCAAATGATTATTTGCAAAGGCAAAATGCCATCGCAAAAAGTCTTTTTTCTTGTAGTGTCTTTTTCTTCCTTCATTGGAAAAAAGTAGGGGAAGGGGAAAGATTTTAGACCAACCACTCAGGGTGGTGATCCCTTGGTGTGTCAGCAGTGGTGGCTCTAAGCCTTAGCAGTTTGAGCATGGCCACATCCAATGATGCTAGCTAGCATGGCAAAAACAAAGAACAAAGAAACAAGGGAAGCCTTGTTCCACCCAAAATCTGTGGGACAATGGCTTAGATCACGCCATCAATGATGGTTTTGGGTGGAAAAGAAAATGAGAAGAAAAGTTAGAGGTCACTACCTCAACTCTAGTGACAAATCGATAGTGACATGGTGAGGTTTTCTGATTGATTGAAGGGAAATTAAGCTTGATATCAGTGGAAGTTGAACGAAGTTCACGAGCGAGATCTGTAAAGAAAAGAGAGGAGGACTTGTATAGATTGAATCTAGGTAATATTAGAGTCCAACATGCCTCAAATTCTCCTTTCCTAAGCAAGCTCGGGAGAGGAGGCCAACTCCCATCAAGAGTCCTCTTCCACATCATATGCCCAGCACGTGATGTTCAAAGTTTTTTTTTTTTAAAACCTTTTCCACCTTGCTCTGAGATTCATGTTAAGGAGTTGGGTTTTGCAATCTCTTAGGCTGGTCAGAAAATTGAGCTCTTACACTATAACAATAACCTCCATCTAATCTTCAGACACCATCATCATGGTTGGCTCCTCCTCAAGCAAAGGGCCCCCCATGGCCTAAGTCCTACTTGATCTTATTGGATCCTTCTTGACGCTAGTATCCCTCATTTGGGGGTCTAGTAACTAATAAAGATTATGATATACAACTGGCCAATTGTAATAGTCCAACCCTTTCTAGGCTCTTGGACTTGGGCCAAAGTAATCAGGGCCCGACTTAGCACATGCATGGCACGTGCATGGAGGCAAGGAAGAACACTCGGGAGTCTTCTTCTATCTCAATTCCATCGAGGTCGGGGCGGGGGGTGGGGAGGGTTTGGGTTAGAGATTTTCCTATTAGAGTAGGACTAGAGGAAGCCTTAAATCCCACCTATAAGTTATGGCCACCCTCTCCTAGACTTCCAGCATCAATTTCTTAGGCAACCACCATTGCTTTCTAGGTTTATTTCGGGTTTTGTTCTCATATTTTGATGGGTTTTGATCATCGGAATCACCTCATCAGACTTAAGTGGTCTTAGCTTTGTTCTCTTCTTCTTTTCTAGGTTTTTTCCATCATTTGGAGCCGATAAGTCTCTGGATTTACCTTAAAAGAGGGCAATCCCTATTTTCCATTTGGTCCTGCTAACCACATCTGACAACAGCCATTATCGAGGCCACTATTTCGCTACCATTGGGAGCCACTGCAGGTGGCTGGCCCTAGGTCATCCACCATTGTGGTTGGGAGGAAGAAAAGGAGAGTGTCCCCTATCTTGAAGAAGAAGAGAAGAAGAGAGGGATTGTTCTCTCTCTCTTCCCTCATTTCTCTCTCTTTTCTAGTTTATTTGTTATTTATTTATTTATTTTTCCTCTCTTAAATGGATTAGAAAAATTTTGGAAGGAAAAATTCTGGGGAGTGTGGGGGTGGACCCTAGTGAACCTCGATAGAGGGTTCTAGATAATTGGTTCTATTTATTAGGTCATATTTTACAATATTTATTAGTTCTATAAGAGAACAATCCATTAGATAGGAGAATATCAAGTAGGTTTTTGACACCTAGATCATAATCTAATGAGTTCGATTTGTCATCAATTAAGGTAAGAATCCCTATACTAGATCATCAGTATAAATATTTACTTATTAATTTGTATTGTTGGATTTGCATCATGAGATTCGGTTTGCATGAGATGATATAGCTTATGTAATTTTCAATATGAGTATTATTTATATTTATTGTATGTAAATATCAATACTGAAGATATGCTATGTGGCATGTAACTTACAATTATTTTGAAATTTTGTAAGGGATTCATCGATAAATTTGGAACCAAATTTGCCAAGAGTAAACTATAATTATTCAAATGAATAAGAAGTGATTTAGACTAACTACATCATATAGATAGCCTCCAGAAGCTTATACCTATGATAATTGGTCAGGAGCTTATATCTGGGACAGCCTCCATAGACTTATGTATGGAATAATCTTCAGGAGCTTATACCTATGATAGCCTCCAAGAGCATATGGATGGGATAGCCTCTAGGAGCTTATGCTTGAGATAGTTGTCCATAAACTTATGCTTAGGATAGTCCCCACAGACTTATGCATGGGATAACTTTCAAGAGCTTATGCCTAAGATAGCCGCCATACACTTACGCATGAAAATTTGATCAGATATGGATTGGGGAATTATTTTGGTTAGTCCAAATTTCAAAAGATAATGATTTCCAAATTTGGAATAATAAAAGAAAAGCAAATGATAAGACCAGTGACACCAAGGTTGAATAAAAGTTTTTATTTGTTGGCATGTGATGATCCTTCTCTTTGATAAAATGTTTGATACATTATACATACATACATACATACATACATACATATATATATATATATATATATATATTATATATATATATATATATATATATATATATATTGTGAGTTATTCTAAATATATAATTGAACAAATTGACTATCTATTTTGATGAATCACCTTAGTTGACATGTTTGGTATTTATTATTTATTCTAGAAATATTTCAAATTTTTGTTTATCTTAAGTCTTATATGATCTCGAAGGCAATACTCAAGGATTCATGAGGCCATGTCATGTGTTCAACTTAGATGCTGGATTGGGGTGTGACACTAGTACTAATTGTCATGGACTAATAGCATAAAAATTTTAGCTGCTAAGAGGGGGATTGATCAATACTAATAAATCTATATGGCACTTCTGTTATTATTAATGTGGGACTATAACACTAAGTTAACCTTGGCTTTCTTTTCTAATAAAGTTATGAGATTTTGCCCAATTCTTGTCTGAAAGAAAATAAACTAAAAGACTTAACTCTTTAGCGGGAGAAGGAAAGGATGAGGGATTCTGTAGTTGGACCCTTCTTTCTCAAAAAATAAAATAAAATAGCCAGACATAATTTCACCTTCTTAATTTTCTTTCAAAAGCATATGTTATTCTAGTTGATATATCGTTGGAATTAGAAATTAATTTCTAGTTATTTATAAACAAAAAGGATAATTGCTGCATAGGATTTCTACCTTGATTTTTTTGCCCACCCAGCCCTCTCTATCTAAATGGAGGAAAAAAAGGACTTTTTAATGCATGCACAACATATCCAGTCTTTAGGCAAAACACCTTCTACATCCAAATAAAAGGAAAGAGAGCATTTTTGAGTACGCATTGACTAAACCTAACCTATTTAGGCTCTATCCAAATCAAGTGCTACAATTATATATAGCACATAAAAAATCACTTCTTCCTAATCTTACCAGTATAGGAGCTTATGTCTAATGAAGCGATCTTTTTTATCACATGCACTTCCATTGATGGTGTCATTTGCCCACCCCGACTGCACTTTAAAGTGGTGCCAAGTGGCTTTTTAATTGCATGGCTTGAATCTTTTCTCCTTTCTATTAATCAGCAAAGATTTAACCATAGAAGTGAAATGTTTTTGACCATCATCTACAAGGAACAAACAGCTAGAGCCAAAAGAATTGCCAAAGAGATTTTAGGTTTTGGTAGCGATAACGAAAGAAAAAAAAAAAAAAAAAGCTTTGCTGCACCAGTCTCATCCTTGCCTCGCTCCCTGCGCAAGGTACTTGTGGGTCCAGGGGTGTATCTTTTGCATGAATCTACCATTAGATCATTCACCGGTCATTTTCAGATATGTGAAAGAAGATGATTGACTACAATACGGAGGATTTTGAGATTTGTGCATCAGGTTATCCAATGGCATGAAAATCCCTTCTTGTACGAGAAAGATACACCTCCAATCCATTTGTGGGATGGTACACCAGATCAGCCCACCTATCACCAATGTGACTCTCATGTATCGCGCAAATTCTTGGCCGCCATGAGAGAATGGTGCTCTCAGCATGGAATGAAGGGATGCTATGAAGCAACTCTCTAATTAAAATATATCATAAAATGCCAAAAAGGGATAATATTATAATTCCAGTACAAGTCCAACACAGCCGAGACATATAAGATAAAGTATGCATCATGTAAATACCTAGCAATTGGAGCCAAGAATAACTAGTTGAAAGTTCCAGCCTTGGATCGAGGTGAGGTAAAATTTACGCCGACACCAAACTTCAAGTCTTTGGATGACCAGTCTTTGGTTTTATGGGACAATCTTGTAGGAGTTCATGATCAAGTGACTTAAAGACATTACCATGCTTTCTTTTTGAGCAACTTAGTATGCTGTTACCCGAGAAAGAAGCTATTAATCTAGGTCTAGATCTAAAGTATGCCACAACATGCCAAGGTCCGGGTCTCAACATGCTTGTGCCAATTTTGTTATTTGTCTACATTACTTAATCTAAAGTTGCCTACATGAATAATTCATCTACAGACCACAACAGACGATAACAACAACAACAACAAAATGAATGCTATTTGAGTAAACATTTGATGGCTTATTCCTCTTCTATTATATTTCAATATGGCTTCCCTTTTGGCCTTTCATATGTGGAAAAGGAAAACGGATTATGGGTGCTCCTTCATAACTATCTGTTTCCCTTTAAGACATTGTGTCTAGAGGAAAAAAAAAAAAAAAAACATTTTCTAATTTTGTGGAACCAAACCATATTATTAGGCTAATATAACCTGAATTCTCCTTTGTGCATGAGCGTGGGCTCAATCTCAAATTCCGCTTGGGTTTTCGGCCAAGGATCAAAATTCACATTTGCCATTTTAATCAAATGGTTTGGATGTTCATTGTCTTAACATATCTTACTATTTATTTTAGATATATAACATGTATGGTTATAATTGATTTGTACTAGATAACCTACATTTTTAGGGCCAGCCAATGGAACATTTACTTCTTATCAAAATGATAAGTACATTACAAGAAATCATGGGGCATAATATCTCGAGCAATGATCGTTGTGAGCTAAAATGATCTTTTATCCATGTCTCACAAATATCATACAAGTAATTTTTGGCTAACTGATGACCTAACCTCAATTAGTAATGTCTCAGGAACTTTATTCAAGATGTTGGTGCATGCAATTGTCCTTGAACCAATCATCAAGTCACAACTTTTCTGGCTGAAATGGAGTAGTACTGGACTCTTCTCTGTCACAGGTGTTACATGTTTCCCAAGCACGGTGGCGTGATTTCCACTTTGGGCAATTCCTTTTGGCAGTTACTGGTGCTAGAAAAATCAAAAATTTTGCCTGATTGTGTTATTTTGATAAAATTTTGACAACTGCAAATCTCATCAAAAAAAAGATTTGACACTATCTGATTCTTGCCCTCTCTGCAGCGACAAAGAAAAAACAATGATATGTAAGTGCTCGAAGGATTTCTGGTGTATTTTTCTTAGGAATTTCAGAATTCCGGAACTTCCTGAGGAATACACTAAAGTCTGCGGTTCCTAGCGAAAGCACGTTTCCATTGCCCAGGTGTTTCCAACTTTCGAATGCCTAATTGTCATTGAATGCTGGTGCCTGTGGTGGGAACGCAATATTCGCCTGTTTAAATTTGAAACAAAGGTTGTTCGCCTGTTTAAATTTGAAACAAAGGTTGTTGCGAGAATAGCTGGTGAGGCAATCACCCTTGCTAAGAGCTAGTTGCAACATTCAGATAATGTCAATATTCAACGTTCGCTGAGGATTCTTGCATACCCCTAGAAGAGTTTGTCTTCAGTAAGTGACACACAGAAGAACCTTTAACTTCCACAAAAGAGTCTATTTAAACTTTGACTGTACCCTCTCATGCAGCTGCCTTCTCTTCTCTATTTGAGGGGCCTCTAAGCTGCCAAGCTATGTAACTTTAACCTTCATCTTTTTTTCTTCTGTACTACTTTCACTACATATATAATAGCTTGCACGCAAGGGGGAAGTAACTTACTTCCTTCTTGTGATTCTCAAAAAAATACTTTTCTGGCTGAAATGTGCATGTAGACCTATGTTCTTGATGGAATTTAATTAGTCTCTCTTTTAGAAAAAGGATTTAGGGTTTAGCCCTTTGAGGAAGCTTGAGTTTGCATTGTCCTATTGTATTTCTATGTGTCCAATCCCACAAGGAGGCCTACATTATTTTGCACCTATTATTTGCCATGGGTACAGCCCATGAGGAGTTCCTCCACTTAAGTGAAACGGCTCCATGTTCGCAGTATTATGAAAAGAGAGAAGAGATTAGGGGCTTATCTAGGGCTTTGCTAGAGAGGAAGAGAGGAGTTCTTGTATCCATGTATCCAAGTTAGGAGAAGACTTGAAGAAGAGATCAAGGACCGTTATTTCTATGTCCAGAGAAACTTGGTGAGAAGTTGCTCTAGGGTGAGAGCAAGAAGGAGAGGTAATTCTCATATGTCTCAATCTATTTTAATACTCCAAAACCCAGGATGAAGTTTTGGAAGATTGTCCACTTATTATCCAAGGCTGTGGTTCGGGAATGTAGTTTCGGGACCCTTACATACAAACACAAACAAGAGAGTCATAAAATACAAATCTTAAGATTGTTTATTAATTTATGATGAACAAATTAGTGACATTTGCATGAATAGGTAATAAACAAAGAACTAATAATACTTAAATGATGAATTGCATGACCATACCTGATGTGGAGAGGCACATTAAATATGATAAGTTTGTTAAGAGAACAATGCAGTGACCTTAGTCCTAGGTGGATTCTCCTATGAGAAATATGTACATTGTTAGTCCATATGCTCTCATGAACATTGATTAAATAGAAATGATATATGTTGTTGCAATGCTCCGGATGAGGATGACAAGGTTGGTCCAACACCGAGCTGGAATTCGGTGGTAAACCAATGTAATGGAATCTACTAAAAAACTTGCAAAGAAGTCCATAAACCAAAGAGGAAGATCTATCAATTTAGGATCCTTCGATGGTTAAATTAGTCAGAGCTCGAGAACAGATAGTGAGAAAAAGAGAAGTAGAGAACAAGGAGAGTTGAATGGAGTGAGAAGAGTGAAAAAACTCAAATTTTTTTCAGTGGAGGAACTAGAGACCTAAGGGTCTAGTAGAGTTTCTACCTTCAAAGTTCAATTCTAACTTACCTCTAGAGAGTTCTCTTCTCCTCTCTATATTTGTTAGGCTGTTGATAACCACCTGATTTGGAAGATTATATTTATTAGCGATTTTGATTAACCATCTTAGTTTGTTAGCCGTTGGTTATAATAGATTGACTAGCTATAGAGATATCGTGGGTTGATCCACGTGGAGAATAGTTAGCCCAGGGATTTTACTAATGCTTACAGGAGGTCGGTATGTCCTTCTGATGTCAACTGGATGTAGATGTAATCGGATCAACTATTCATTGACACGAGGTCAGTATTCACCCGACTTAACTTGGGATGATGTTTCACCTATAGATCGGTACAATGCAGATCCTTTTTGATATTGCCACATGGTCAGAGGTCGATTAGGTGCACTAATACATGCCCCCCACTTTTCAGATCTAAAATGATTTTGGTCACTTCGAGTGTGGAAAGTCAATTTGAAAATGATCTCCGACCTCTGCTTCCAAGTTTCAATGCACCGTACATCGATTTTGGCAGTATTTATAGTTTTGAAGTATGAACCGACATGCTATTTCAAACATGATCCATCAGATCTTTCTATCATTATAAGGGCTCGACAAATTAGAAAATCATTATTATTTAGGGGATCGTACCTGAAATAATTGCTTGCCATCTGTCAACATGTCATTGGCTACCACTGGTGTCACACAGATCAGACTTATATGGCTTAATTTGGAAGAGGTGTGTTGAATGGTCCTCCCTTGGAATTTTTGGATTACTAACACATGTCACTGATCCACTACAGTTGAGGCTGATCTAGACTCTCGACTACTTCTATAAATAGGTTAGTTCACTGTCCTTTTTATTACTTTGCTTTCTTTGCTATGCGGAAGCGTTTCTAGAATGCTGCTAGTGTATTCTTCTACTTTTACTGCAAGCAGTGTGGTCGGAATCGGAGAAGAAAGTCCTCGTCCCCTTCCATTAGGTAGATTCTATGGTCTTTTGCCTTCTTGTTTCTATATTTCTAGGTTTTCTTAGTGTCTTTCGTTTTCCTTCCTCATGTAGGTTTTCTTTTCTTTTCCATTTATTTCCACCTTTTTCCTTTCTTGTTCTTTGTTTCGTTTAATATTTTTCTAACAAAAATATCTTTCGATGGTGGTAAGATGAGGGGGAAGAAAAATCGGGGTGATCGAGTGTCTTGGTCAACCTAGCTCCAAATCAAGCTCGAGGTGGGAACTTCACCTTGGGCATCCATCGAGGTTGGTACCTCAAGTCGGAATGATTTAGGTCGGTGTGCAGAATCTCCGATATGTGGGCTTCTGAATTACTTTGGTCCTAACACTGAGGAGTCTATCACATCTCATGCCGACCTTTAAAGGCTTAGGATCGAGTATCAAATCCTTGAAGATTTTTAACTGATCACTCCTGATTGGAATGGTAGGGTTACTTAACCTCCAAACCAAAATGTCATATTTTGTGATGAGATACTCTGATCTAGGCTTCGATTTTCTCTCTATCCCTTCTTTAGTAATGTATTAAATTTTTATAGAGTCCATCCAACTCAGATCGATCCAAATGCCATTCGAATGATCATAGTTTTCATCATTCTTTGTGACCTTACAAAAATAAGTCTTAAGATTTTTCTTTTTAGGACACTATTTATCTTGAAGAAATATCTTTATAAAAAAGATTGATGGTACTTTTCACCTCGACCAAAATATGAATCTAATCTTAGTCTCCCTTCTTCTATCCATAGTTAAATTTTTTTTTTTCTTTGTTTCCTCTAATAGACCTTGGAGGTTTAACTGTAGTTGCGGTAAACCTCAACTTCAAATGAACTCTCATTATGAAGTCCTCTCCAGGTATGAGGATGCTTTTGCAAAACTACTTAGTATGAAGGCTCCAAAGCTATCTCAGCTGGTGACCGACCAAGCTTTGTACGATAAGACATTAGCCAAATTTTACTTTCAAAAGCTCCAAAAGTTCTACTGCCAACAACAATCTCAAATAACATCTTAATCATGCACTTGATGGGAAAATAAGATTTATAACAATAAAAGGGCTATAAAATTTTGTTTACTTAAACCATAGAGGAGAATGATTTCATTGTTGTGGGAAGGGAGAGGAATTAAGAATTATATGGGGAAGAAGATGAATTTAATATTATTTATTGTTGATGTGAGCTAGATTAAGGGGGTCTTAAGAGCTCAAACATGGAGGAGAATGTAGAATTATCCATGATATTAAGGGTGAGGAAAAGAAGGCCATTGATCCATTTTTCTGATAGAATCATTTATTCTAATCAAGAAACAAATTGTGGCGCAGAAGAGGGGGGGGGGGAGTGGGGAGGAATATCTCAGGAAGCAAGTTGTTTTACTACACAATTCTCATTTCACCTGATGCAGTAATAAGGTGATGGAAAAAGGGTAAGAAAACAATGGTATCTTCATTTCCACCTCTAATGGTATTGATATGCAAATAGGACTATGCATAAAATGGTTACTATGAAGGGACTTCCGACAAAATTTTAATGTAAATCAAGATTATCTATTGAACCATGCAACATGAAGAATTGCATTAAACAATATATACATAATCCAAAAGAATTTTTTTATTGTTTTATATGTTATCATTTGTTACTTTCATCAGGGTGAGTTACAATGTCACATCGTAGTAATAGTCTATAAGTTATGACCAAGGAAAACACCACCTCGGGAGACTAAAACATCTATTAGAATGTGAAAGTGGTGCCTCAGAAAAAAGATTGCCTTTCGCAAGATCCTCTATTTGACAAATGAATGGTTGCAGAATCCTTCCAGTTGAAAGGCCGACCAAATCGCTAAAGGATAGAAATGATCATAAAGATACATACAAGTTAAATAATGTCAGATGATTCACACATTTGTACCATGGAAAGCACACATTAATATCTCTTGATTATAGTGTTTGCTTTTTGGAAGAAGTATATACTAGAGGTGATTTCTTGGAACAGGAACAAGCGCAAGCAAGCTTTTCCAGCATATTGAAGCCATCAACTGAATGCTTCAAGCAAGCTGAGTGACATCAATCAGCTCAAGTAAGCATTTTGTTCAGTGTGACAATTAGAAGCCTGACACTTGAAACAGCTCAACCAAATCATCATGTGTGTAAGCTTCAGGTGAACTAGAATTCCTTAGTGAATAAATTCTGACTTATCATACCTTAGGTGTTCTTTCAATAGGTTAAACATAATCTTAAGCAGGAATTTGAAATAATTGGACCAAAAGGACTGAATTGCATAATAATGTAACCTCATTCGCTGCCTCATTGACGAAAAAGCAGAAGAGAATTGCAATTACCTTCCATCATAAATATTTATTAAAGCTTAATCAAGAAAATTAATAAGTCAAACACTGTAACTTTGAGAATCATCATGTTCTCCATATAGAATATCTATAAAATATTGTAGTAACCAAAGGCTTATCAACCAATCTGGAACACTTCTTTTATAAGTTTTTATGCACTGGTGGGTGGTCAACGATTCTATGATCTTCAACCTAGTTGCTATAACCATTCTATCTATCACATATACTACAAGAAAAAAGATTTTCATCAATGTAGTGAAGTGCTACTAAAAGTAAGAAATAATGCCGCTAATACTTTAAACGATATTTTTATCAAATGATGATTTAATGTCACCAATAATCATATTGCTGATTCATCAACATGAATCAGTAACACTTTCATTATGCTGCTAAATAACTCTTTATAGTAGCATTTTTTTCAGTATCTACCAGTATTTTAGCATTGCTGCAAATTCCATTAGCCGCATAAAAAAATATCATTCAAAGAAAAAGATGAAAGAGAATGTAACAATTGTGGCACATCGAAATGTGAGTTAATTAGTGGCATCCACAAGTGCTGGTGAAATATGTTATGACTCATGGCATCACTCAGCCCACTGCACAACTCAACCTGCTGCGCTGCTTTGATGCCATGTTAAAACTCTTGTTCTTATGTATGGATCTGAGGAGACCTGCGATAGATCTAGTCTCTCTGAAGGCAGCAAACACCAGCACCAACTCCTAGGTGCTATGATGGGGCACCTCCCTCCTTCTAGCCCTAGGGCATCTAGGGCTTGGGGGAGGTGCCCCCCACTCTAGGATTTCTCCAAGAAACCTAGGGCGGCAACCCTAGAGAGAAAGAGAGAGAAAGAGAGAGAGGAGATTGAGAGAAAAAAGATCTTGTCTATTCCACTGTTTATCAAAAATCGTAATACAATCTATATATAAATACATAGCCAATAGGCCTGACCAAAAACTTCCTTGGCTAACCCATATATTGAAAGTACTCACCAAGCCCATGTACACCTATGTCTCATATGCTCTCATCCTATGGACTTAATCCTATTCCAAACTCTGAGTTGTTCTCTTAAGACCTCCCAAACCCAACCTTAAGACTCCTAGGATCAAACCCAACCCTAGCCCCAAATAGAAAATCTGCACAGCTCTGTCCGCAAAAATCGAGATCACTCCAACTGAGATCGAGTCGACTCTTCTGCATTCGAGTTGACTCATCTCAGAACTGAGTTGACTCTACTGCATACCAACCTGAAATGTCCGAAATGCAACTCTCTGTTTGGTGTTTCTCTGAGATCGTGTCGACTCAACTACCCTAAAATTATTTTTTCTCTGCAGTTTCATCCCTGGCTCTGATTCCTTACTCCAGCTTATGTTTTCAAGTTTTTCAAGCACCAACCAAGCCCCTCAAGGTCTTCAACACCTAGATCTCGAGCCCATGGAGAGCTATGCACCGCCTCCACCCTAGGAACACTCATGTCCGAACCCTAGGACCTAAACTGGTCCTAGCCTCTCGGAGTCAATACCTTGGCTCTTCTTATGGCCTCCCAAGGCTTGAGAGCACCACACCAAATCCTATAATCTCCATCTTGGTGCCTCCAAGCCTTGGCAAACCCAGCAATGTCTTTCTTTAACACCACCAACTTTCTTCAACTTTTGAGCACTCCATTAGAGACCTTTGGGATCACTGCCTCCAACACTAAAGATTCTTGCTTGATTCTTGGTACCATCCTGAAAATTATAGACTTCCTTCTGCTAAGCAGCTGCATCACTTGTCCTAGACTTTTCTGAAGAAACCGCAGCATTCCTAAACCAGCACTTGCTGTACCTAATGCACCTGATATGGTCTCCTCAGAGCCACGCCGCTCTAAACTCATGCCAAACTCCCTCTTCACCTATGAAGCCACCTCTATCCGATGCTCTACCTGAATCTGAAATCCATCTGATACTACAGAAGATGACGCTGTATCTGAGTCACCCGAGGCCAACCATCCAACGTTGCACTACTGGACCTGTCGCTACACCTATTGTTGCTGTCCCTTTGGACCCTCCGCACTCTACGGACCTCCTCCAAAGTCGTCTCGAATACACCGCACCCCGCAAACTCCTCCAAAATCTAAGAGCTTATCCAACTCTTCACCTTCAGCGACTGAACCCTAAAAAATTTCACCCTAGCACTTTATCCTCTTCTGCTCCTGCACCAACCGTCGCTTCAGCATCACATGAAGTAACTGCAGCTCAAACTTTGTCCTGAGCTCAGACCTACCTATCTCATCCCGAGGCTCACCACAATCTCCTCATAAGTAATAGGATCCTCTCTTACTGCAAACAACCCATATGACACTGTCTCCTCAGAGTCACAACTCTCTGGTGCCCACACATCCCGCATTGAACCATACTGTGCATCACCACCGCTGGTGCTAGAAACTGACTTCATCTCTGCACCCTTAGACTCTGAACCTGTGTCAAACTATCCTCCACCCGTGAAAGCACCTCTGACTAGTGCTCCACCTGAATCGCGACTCCTGGTGCCCCTTTAGAACATAAATTTGATCCAAGATCGGTGTCCAGCTTTGCCCTGCTAGATCTCCTGCTGAACCTCCACCATCGTTACTATCGTTTCGGACCTTACGCACTCCACAGACACCTACAAAACCACCAAAAGATCTCCTCCTTTGAACCAATTGCGACACTATGTAGATCAGTCATCTCCATCATCCCAAGCCTTCACAAATCCCTGCTCTGATCGAATCACTGAATACATCCCTAACTACTTCCCCACCTTCGTACATCCAAAGGCTGTAGTCACTTCTTCAACTTCTCCTCAACCACTATCCCTTGGGTGAACTCTCCTTGTCTATCAAACAACCCCCACACTGTCTTTCTCCTCAGAGAACCCTATCGTTTAACCGCCATACACCCTAGTCTTTCCTCCAAGACCTGCCTCCAACCAAAGTTGGATCAACAAATCATGCACCTAAGCCTTCCACCCCGAAAAACATCTCTTCCCTTTAATCCTCTCAGCCTCCATCTTCAACCCACTGCTCCCGATTGGCCAAACCACAGCAAAAAAAATGAAGGTTGATCTGAGACATACCGTGAAATAAATGTGCAGATTTTTGATTTCATGTTGTATGACTTCTTCCTTTCCACACTCCATCAGGCTTTGATACCAATTGTTATAACCCATTGCATCACTCAGCCCATTGTGCAACTCAACCTGCCACACTACTCTGATACCTTGTTGAAACCCCTGATTTTATGCGTGGACCTGAGGAGACCTGCGATAGATCTGATCTCTCTAAAGGTAGCAAACACCAGCACCAACCTCTAGGTGCTATGATGGGGTGCCTCCCTCCTTCCAGCCTTAGGGTATCTAGGGCTTGAGGAAGGCGCCCCCCACTCTAGGGTTTCACCAAGAAACTTGGGGCGACAACCCTAAAGAGAAAGAGAGAGAGAGAGAGAGGAGATTGGGGGAGAAAAAATCTTGTCTATTCCACTCTCTTAAAAATCCTAATATAACCTATGTATAAATACATAGCCAATAGGCAAGATTAGAAACTCTGCTGGCTAACCCATACATTGAAAGCACTCACCAAGCCCATGTACACCCACGTCTCATATGCTCTCATCCCATAGACAATCTCAGTTCAAAATCTGAGTTAGCCCCCTTAAAACCTCTCATACCCGGCCTTAAGACTCTTAAGATCAAACCTGATCCTAGCCCCAAACAGAAAACCCGCACAGCTCTATCCACAAAAATTGAGTCGACTCCAACTGAGATCGAGTCGACTCATCTCAAAACCGAGTCGGCTCCACTACGTGCCAACCCGGAATGTCCAAAATGCAGCTCTCTGTTTAGCTGTTCCTCTAGGACCGAGTCAACTCAAACTGAGACCAAGTTGACTCAACTATCCTGAAACTACTTCTTCCCAGCTTCATCCTTGACTCTGGTTCCTTACTCCATCTTGTGTCCCCAAGTCTCCGAACACCAATCAAGCCCCTCAAAGTCCTCAACACCTGGATCTTGAGCCCGTGAAGAGCTATGCACCACCTCCATCCTAGGACCACTCCTGTCCTAGCCCTAGGATCCAAACCGGTGCTAGCCTCTCAGAGCTAAGATCCTGACTCTTCCTGTGGCCTCCCAAGACTTGGGAGCACGACATCAAATCCTACAAAATATTGTTAATCAGCGATAATTTTATGAATGCTACTAAAAAGCTTATTTTATTAGATTTTTGAATATTTATTAGTATTTTTGAAATTCTGCCAAATTGTTTACGGGCACTAAAAATGCTGATGATATTTTTATGGTTTAGTTTTTCAAATACTTTTTGATGGTATTTTGATATTGTAGTAATAATTATTTTAATGATTGAGTACCACTATTTTATTCAATATGTACGGACTTTATTTGAAATATATGTTATATTCATTAATACATTATATAATGACACATTAATACATTATATAAATACATTATATAATGAGTACCACTATTTTATTCAATATGTACAGACTCTATATTATAAATAGAAATCTAGCTAAATCATCCATATAAAACAATAATTATCTTAATAATCCTTTCGAAAACATTCCACAAGACCAAATTAAAAATGTAAATTGTGGTATTAAAATAAAAGTACAAACACTTCACAAAAGCAACAAATCAAATTAAAGTATTTGTTATAATTCATAGAATTATATACAATAACATGGAAAAGAAAAACTAAAGTCATAATTCATCCGAAGCCTAAGCAGCTGCCACTTGTAAAGCAAAAATAAATCAATTATTTAGATGATGATAATATAAATTATATGCAAAAATAATAAAATAATTTATACAAGATAATATCAGTGTTCCAAATGCTAAACAAATATATCAAATGGTATTGGCACTGGACTTAAAGCAACACCAATCTTGTTCTGTGGAAATCTATCAAAAAGATAAGAACCAGAGATACAGTTAGCTTAGCCTTATTCATGCAAATGCAACGCATTTTGATGACTTCAACCAGCAATTGACTAAGGAGAGCAAATTTGATGTGGCCAGACCATACAAAAATTATAAAATGGGCTCACATTCTACATGGAAAGACCTACATATTTCTTCATGATAAAGGAGACAAATTTACTTAATCTTAATTGGTGCAGAAACAGTGCCATGACAAAGAAGCCTTCCTTATGGAAAAATAAATGTAAAGCAGCTAAGTTCATTGAAAATGATTTCATGTAATAACACTGTTCTCTCAGAATAACATCTAGAGAAGCTAGAATGCAATTCCATTGGCAAAGAAAAGTAGAATTTGTTGTGGTATTGGTGTCATGGCAACTTCCTAAAATGAAAATTAAATGACTATAAAAGATTAGAGTCTCCAAGTCATTAGTCTATTTTCCAAAAAAAATGATTTTTTAAAAAATAAAAATAGAGGTATATATCACTAAATCAGATACATAACTAATTATATTGGGTTAGTATTGTATGCCAAAAATGTTAAACATTATAGGGACAAATCTAGGTGTTGAATGTTGCAATGGTTGAATATTATCCATGTAGTTTTTGAGTGAAGAAGATGTAAAAGGACTATTTCCCTTCCAAATCATTGATCATTATAGATTTAAAATGAAAGCTACCCTAGCAATTACTAAGCTTTGAATCCACATAATAACTTTCATCCAGAAAACATACAAGTTAACAAAGCTTTAGTCTTACAAAAAATAAGAAGAAACCTATCATGTCATACTTCATACTTTACCTAACCAAGCATTGCAGCCTCAGCTCTAATACCTCCTAGCCCCCAACTAGTGACTCCTAATCCATCAATTAAAGTTGTGTACAAATCAGTTCCAACCATACTATCAGGCTATAGAATGCAATCGATGTTGAAGACAACTTGACCAAGGTTTTCCAGACTATAATCTGAAATTTTTTCACCACACATTCAGATAAAACTAATAAAAGATCATGGTGATCGTAAAATCCTAACACTTTCCACATCAATGGAGGTTAATACAAAATAAACTCAATACAGGGGGGAAAGCACTAAACAATTTTTATGATAATTCAGAACTCTATTACCTTGTGTACGGTACCAGAACATGGAGGAACGAGCGTATTATGAAAAGCAGTAGATTTCCATTTTCTTTGGAATTTGAGTTTTTTATTTGCCTTAACAATATTGTCTGACCTAGCAACATCTATCTGTACTAAGTGATCTATAACAAGATCTACTGGAACCTATATGCAAGAGAATAGGGAGAAAATAAAATATGAATGGCAACCATCCAGCAGATAGGATGATTCAGATATCAGTGCTATATAGAAAAATTCATGTTGTCAAAAAGAATAAGAATAAAAGTAAAACAAAAGTCAGAAGTGTATTTGAAACCAGCAAGTACAATGAAAATTTGGCCTTCAGATCATAGATTCAGGATGGATCCAATAGAATACATGGTGGCAACGAAGTTAATCAGAAGCCTATTATAGTTATAACAATATTTCAAATATTGGTATCAAACTCCATATAGTTTGTACATCAAAATGGTAAAATATTGGTATGGTACCAGGCTAATTGTGTTTCCTGTACATATCAAAACCGACCATTAAAAATAATGGAAAATCATATCATGACTGATTGATACGTGCTATTGTTCTGAATCCATGGTTAACAAAATCATAGAATTTATAGAGTGAATTAGCTAAACCATGAGATAGAACATTAGGACAAAAAAGACTAGCCTTGATGTTGGGGATGCACCAATGGATTGATCATATTAGAAGTACTTCCCTGCTTGTTCATACCATCATGCATGCAAGTAAGGTACACCCATAAAAATCCTGTGTAGGGAATATGATTAATAGCAAGAGAAATATGCCCCTTTAGACACAGAATAATGTAAATGAATCTCATGGGCCAACCCTGCGTAAGGACATGAGTATGGCTTAAAAGGAATCTCATCTTATTGTGGTGATGTATTCTCCCAATCAACAATTTTTTCAACATCGTTCTTGGTGACTCAAAAGTTATTGCAATTACGTGTTAAATTCTATGAAATCTAAATTTTTGAATGAAACGAGAAAGTTACATGGTTTAGATAATTCCAACTTCCTGCATAACTAATTCGCAGTTTTCCTAGTGCATTCTTTCTTCCCATGGGTAATGGTTTATGCTATGAGGTTCTGGCAGCTTAATAAGCTCAAAGATTTAGTGCCAACCTATGATTGTAAGCACCATGGCTGTGCATAGAACTGAATGCCATGCTAAGCAAACAATCATATAGTTGGTGGGCAATAAACATTGCACTGTTTTGAAACAATACAGTCCCCATATTTGGGTTTAGTTAATGACATAAAACTTGCAGCAACTGAAGACAGTAGGACGACAAACTACAAGCAATGTATGGGCATTTAGAGGAGCCCTTCCAGAAAAAGCTTATTACCATATGGAGTGAGAGAAGAAGAAAATACCTAAATTAGCATCATTTGAGATGAGGACAAAGAAATCTAGGTGGTGAGAACAAACATATATAGCCGGCGGTAGGAATGAATGGGTTAGCATTCTCTCAGCAACAAAAGAACATATTAGCATTCTCTTGGAAAGGAAAGGAGAATGTGAGTGTTTGTAATATGAATTGGGACAAACAAGATTGATTATGAGTTAAAATTTATAATGGAGTACTACGTTGCTCTCCAAATGGGCATAGAATTACTTGGACAAACATGTGGCGAAACAGAAAAGCATCATCCACTCTTTGGCATACTCTAGAAAAAACTTGATTCAATATTATAGGAAGAGAGGAACAGGGAGGAGGACTGATTGTCGACAAAGAGTCCTTCCCCCGGTGGCCATTCTCCGGCTAACCCCATGGAATCTGAAAGAGAAATCACAAAAAAAAAAAAAAAAAAAAAAAAATCGATTAAGAAAGAGATAGATAGAGGAACTCATGAGGGGTGCATACATCGATGCAAAATCCTCTCAATCTTCTTTCAACAGCGTCCACCTTTTTAATCAATCAGGATCTGAGGTGGTGCGGGTGGGCATTAGGTGATCAAGGAGTGCAATAGGCTGGCGACTGAAAGACCTTCTTTTGCTAACAAGCCGGCGAAGCATGAGATGGTAGAGGAGGAGGTACACGTGAGGTGTTTGCTGATTGACTAGGGATGGAGGCGGTGGCTTCTCGTTTATCGATTGATTGGGATTTAAGGTGGTGCAGAGTTTTATTTACTGATCGGCCAAGGGGAGGATTGGCCTTTGAACGTGGGTTAGAGATTTTAGGATGACGGGAGGACATATTTTTTTTTTTTTTTCTTATATGAGTAAAATCGATGACTTCACTGGTTTAGTTCGGTGCGAAATCAAAACTTTTTAGCTAAATCCCGCCTAAATCATAGAGGCGCGTGCTTTTAGCAAGAAAAAGAAAACTTATAATACCGACGTATATCTAGTCTATACTGCTGAAACAAATATATATTTTTTTAAATTTCTTAATAAAAAGCTGAAAAATTTTAAATTAGTGATATTTTGTATATATGTTGCTAAAATAATGTCGCTATTTCTGTAAATTGATGTGTGTGTGTGTCTATATATTTATATATTTATTTATTTATTTGGGTAGAAGTGTAGATATATATTCAAGGTAGCTTTCTGTAACTTGTATATCATTGTGTTTTGTTCCTCAGGGAACATTTATATCATTGTAGAAATACCATATTTATTGGAATAATAATGTCTACATATCAATGTAGACATCATTCACCAGTGATCTTATACAAGGGGATGAGGTCTAACATCAACAAATAGTAAATCTGAAAGCCATTTTACAACCATCAAAGAGTCTCCCTCTAAGCAAACATGAGAAGCCCTCAAATCTATGTAGCATAGGTTAGCCCCTCCGATGCAACACGCTTCCAGTTCCACCATCAAAATTATAGTCCCAAAAATTTTGATTCCACCTGCGGCTATTAAAGTAGCATTAGTACTCCTAGTAATAAAATCTGTTCTTCCAAAAGTATCTTTCTTCCGTACGTTACCATCAAAATTGATCTTCATGAGAAAACAAGAGATAATAGCTCCTCAGGAAAAAAAGTTATCTGGGGAGATGCAGAAACTGCATGGGAAGCGCCACACATTATCCTTACTATGAAAGATTAGTGACATTGATAAACTCTTGAGTTTGAGCGGATGCTCTAAAAAAAAAATCACTCTGATACTCAGTCTCACATGTGCCTTAAAAAATACAATCATTTTTTGCCAGCCAAATATGATAAGCAATATAACACATCAAAACTGTTTCAACTCTTCCATCATCATTTGATGATCTATCTCTAATAGTTTGGAGGAAATCATCAAGAGTGAGTGTAGGGATAGTACATGAATCCTAAAGTGGGGCTTGCCTTCACACCGAGTTGCCAATTTGCATTATAACATGACATGACTCGTAGATTCCTCAACATTCCGGCATAAATCATTGTGGTTGGTCTGTGAAAACTGTGTTTACACATTCATGAAGAAAGAAAATGTATGATGGATGCTACATTCACTATTTGGATCCCTTTACAACATTATATGTTAAGAAAATTTGCATTTTCTAATTTCGTGGAGCCAAACTATATTATTAGGCTAATATAACCTAAATTCTCCTTTGAGCGTGAGCTTAATCTGAATCTCAAATTGAGCTTGGGTTTTTGGCTTGGCATCAAAATCCACATCCGCCGTTTTTCTCCATCGATCAAATGGTTTGGATGTTTGCTTTCTTAACATTTCTCATTATTTATTTAGACGTATGGCATTTGTAGTTATAATTGATGCGCACTATACAACCTACATTTTTAGAGACAGCCAATGGAACGTTTATTTCTTATCAAAATGATAACTACATCATATGAAATCATGAGGCATACAATGTTGAGAAATGATTTTTGTGAGCTAGGGTGATCTTTTGTCCATGTCCCATGAATATCATACAAGTAATGCAGGGCTAACTGATGACATAACATTTTGCTTAATTCAAAATGTTGGTGCACGCCAATTTTACTTAAAATCACTCTTCAGCTCACAGGCATTGACAGTGAAGGGAACTCAAAAAGGCCTAGAGACGAAGATATTTTTTCCCATTAAGCCCGGGGAGCCTCCATCTCATCTTTTGGCAATTCCAACACATCAGAGAAATGGTCTTGAGCCACCGCAATCTCTTCATCAGTTATTCTATAACTCTACCACATTCATTAATGCCGCCCTTGGACCACATTTTCCTTCATTAGAGAAATGCTTCTAACACATGCACGACTTGCAAAGCACTCTAGGATTCCATTGCACTTTAGATCTCAGTGAACCTAAATTTTAAATTTAAAATAACCCACCTATTAAGAGCTTTCCAAATAGATACAAGTGAAAAAGGGGCATTGGTTAAAAGACAATATTTATCGTTTCTTAACTAAACATGATTCTTTTTAATTTAAATCAATTAAAAATTCTCTCCACGTCATTCCTGATTTTAAGAGTGTGATTTTGAAATTTAAGATCACCTGCATATTAGAGGCCTTCCAAATAGATATAAGTGAGAAAAAATTGACATTAGTTAAAAAGGAAAGACTTATCTTTACTTAACTAATCAGAATTCTTCTTAATCAAAATCAGTTAAAAATCCTCTCCAATTTTCTCTAGCATTCTCAAGCTAATGAGATGAAGAGATGGGCTTCAATGCCATCTCAAGGGATATCAGCAAGAAAAAGAGAGAGCAAATATTCTTGATCACATCGATGTAGATGGGATAGAATCAAGTCAAGATCCACTTTGTTTTTTTAATCTATTGGAAAACTTGTTTATTGATGGTTTTCTTCGTACATTTCCTTTCCCATCATACCAATCGATCTATGAAATTGAAAGTGCAAACTCAATGAATAGTGAGAGCAATGATTTTCTCAAGGTACGATCCTTGGTTTATTCTATCTTCTTTTCAATCTTTCCTTTTTTTTTTCCTGATATTTTAAATCTTGAATTTTGGAGAGTGGGGATTTGTTAGATATATTCAAATGCTAAAACATAGGTTTTGCTTGATTTTGTTTAAAGACTTTTCTTTTTTGGTTTGTGTTGGGGATAGGCATTTGCCCATATTTCTTTCCAAGATTTGATTTCACCTCTTGTTTTGCTCCAAGCTATAATCTTTTTATTTGGGACTAGGTGTTTTTGCTTATGTTTGCTTTCAAGATTTGATTTTATTGGGTTTTGTTGCACAAGAAAGAAAATGATCATTTTTGTTTAGGGGCATGGGTGCTGGTTGGCTGGGCATTTGCAGTTGAACAAGGGTCACAAGGTGATTGGTATAGGCACCTCGTTACACCTCACCTATTTCTCCATTCTTCAACCAGTGCTATCTCTTTCTCAGACCATCCGGAATAACATTGATTATAACATATAATGCAACTATTTATTTGCAAAATCTATGTGACAAAAAATATTATCTACTATTAAAGGATTAATATTTTACAATTTAAAATCAAGTCACTTTATATTCCATTTTCTTTAATATTTCTTTGTATTTACTTTTTTTGACCTCCCCTACACCACGAGCGGGGGGGGGGGGGTTCAAAAGAAGTGTTAAAAAAGAAATTTATGTTAAAATTGCATGTATATTCATTTATATTAAAATCATATGTACAAAAAATTTTATTTATAAAAAAAATGCATGGGCTCATTTTTTTTTTAATAAGCCGGATAGTTCATACAAATCTAATATGAATACATCCAAAAAGATCTGAAAGAAGGATGTCCTTGAAGGCCGATGGAAGGTCATCACTCTTGGTCCACACCATCTGTCCACTGTGCTCTGCCACATAAGTGGCCATCAAGTCAGTAGCACTGTTGGCCTCTCGATATACGTGGTGAACCTCTAAGAAAAAGTAGCTACCCACCACACACTGACTATCATAAATAAGAGGGTGCACTGCTGCAGACGATGGCTGTCCATATAATCAGGCAACCACCGTGGTGGAGTCCCCCTCGAGCATAAGTCTTGCTACACCAAGCCTTAGTCTGGCAAAGGAGATGCCTACCTATGCCGCCTACAACTCAGCTACCAAGATCGTGTTGCCAACAAGATGACAATGACTAATGGCAAAAAGCTTGGAATCTAAGCCACGGATCACAAGACCCACGCCCCCTCTATTGCCTTTGATGTTGTCATCGAAGTTAACCTTGACACACCTAAGGGGTGGGGGCTTTCAAGTGATAAATACCAATCGGGGCACTACCGTGGCAGCTAGAGAGTCCTAGGTCTCCTAGGTAGCCAAAGTTGAAGTGGTCGAGCTCCAGCACACGATCTCTATGGCCTGAAGTAAGGCCCTCACAAGAGTGATCCTCATAGATTGCCAAACCTTTTCGAATAAGCCTCTATTCCTAGCCAGCCAGATGCGGTAGGCAATGTAGGTTGCCCAAATACCCATGGCCTTGGACCCATCACTCTCCATGCTTCTCCAGAGGGTGTCTAAAAAGATCTGAGTAGGCTCCATGGGGTTGCTAGTGATCATAGCATGAAGACTGGTCATCTACCACATCAGGCGAGCACGTGGGCACAGAAATAAGATATGATCAACAATCTCTTCCTTCAAGCTGCAGGAAGGACAAACTATCAAAATCTCTATGCCCCTAGCATGCAGGACCATCCTGGTCGGGAGTCGATGCCAAGTCACTTTTCAAATGAACAAGCTAACCCTCGAATGAATGTGCAACCATCATATCTAGGCTCCATCTAACCTCCTAGTCGGAACCCCTCTATAAGCCTCATACAGCTCCCTGGTCACCAACATACGGACTGCAAGCCAATCCCTACACTCACATCTAGACTGGTGTGAATAGACAGAATAATAGAGAGTACTATCTCCACTTGCTTAGCGCCAAATAGGTGGTTAACCATGTCAACATTCCACCCATGCCCCTCCGATTGAGCAAGGTCATAAATGTGACTCACCTTCGTGATCTCTATGTGCTCATTCATTAAAAAAAAATTCATGCACATGCACAAAAATTTGCAATCACATCAAAAAAAGATACATGCAAGTATATTCTATCTAAATGATTAATTTTGTAGTGAAGTTTCTATACGAATGTGCAGTCAACGCTATTGGAAGTCCATTACTTGCCTAATTCTTTGCACTCTTTTCATAATTCTTTGTAAATATGTTTTTGTGTTTGATGTTTATTTTGAATCTTATGCTTGCACGATCGATCTACGCCAACTAGCATACTATTCTACAAATAATTTTGTCATCTTAACCTAGTTGCGCTAGCCATCTTTTCTATCAAAGTTTGAAGCTAGCTATCTATATAACTCGTTTATCATGATGTCTTTTCTCAAGAAAATTTTGTATCATTGTGGAAATACTACATTTATTGGAATATCAGTATCTTAATCTCATGTGCATACAAGATGAACAAAAACAACTCACCTAATAAATAAGATCTCACATGCTGACACTGTTCACTAGAAGGAAAGAGTGTATACATAAAACTGGAACTTGGCATTACTGGTATTGGAAACCCAAAGATACAAGCGGATTTATTTTCAAAAGATAAAAGAAAAATTATAAAAGATTTATGGGAACCATCAAATTATGAACTTGAACCCTATTCGGGTTCTGACAAGAGGTAACAGAAAACATCACTCCAGCTACAAGCAATATATATATATATATATGGCTCCTAAGCATTTGTTGTAGTCCTTATCATCATAGAGAATCTAATTATGCTGGTGGCTTTGGTGGACAAGGGCCAGTCACGTAAGGGGAATTAGTGCAACCCGATGCACCGGATGGTGGTCCACCTCGTGGGAGGGACTCCAATGCCAAACTTCTCTCAACAAGCCACGATTGCCATGCTGATGTTCTCGCAGCTCTAGAGAGAGGTCGCGGATTAGCAACCAGCAACAAAAGTAACATCAGTCCTACTACATGTCCTCTCCACGTACTCATTTCTTCCAATGTTTCTATATGCTTGCAAAGGAAGTGGGTTTTTTTTTTTTTTTTTTGCCTTAATTGGCTTGAATGTATCTCTCCTGTCTAATGTGGCTTTGGTGCTGGGGGTTTATATAGATCGTGACATGAATCTTGGGTCCTTTAAATCTTACCCGAGTCTCCAACTCTAAACATTGGAATGGAGAATACATGGACTGGAACCAACGAGTAATTTCCATATCTTTTCAGAATTGTATGAATGTTTGAATTAAACATTGGTAAAATGTGCTTCATGTTGAGACTGAAATGGTTCACAATTGTATGAATGTTTGAATTAAACAATTGAGTCTAGACTTAGACCATTCAAAGTTCCAGAAGTAGGTCACAACTAGTGTTATACAGAAACTACTCAGATGACTAGACCGTCATGTACTCCGGCATACCAAGGTCTAGTTTGCTATTGTATGGAGTTTGAATTAAACACCGGTAAAATGTGTTTCATGTTAAGACTGAAATGGTTCAATAGAGCATTTAGAAACTTTACATGAGTCCACACTTGGACCATTCAAAGTTCCTGAAGTAGGCCATTACTCGACCGTCATGTACTCTGGCATACCAGGGTCTAGTCTAGCTAAGTACAAGCTCTAGGAAATTATGTTGGATCGAGCATAGAGTAAGACTTGGTTCAATTAGTCTTGAGTAGATACTATTATCTGAAAGACTCAATTCAATTCATACTTAAAAATTTTTCATTAATGATGGGAAACTCATAGTAAAGATTTATAGATATACGTATAAAATTTATATTATAAATTAGGTAAACTATTAACTATGGGCTTGGTTTGAGTTCATACCGCTTAGCTGCAAATAAATCAAACTAGCCATTTTTTTAGTAAAATCAAACCCAGATCCAAAAGTATATTAATATTTTTATACTTGTACCTGTAATATCCAGTCCAAATAGACTAGCCCACCATGAATTGGCCCTCCAAGCCCACATGAAAAAAAAAAGAAAGGAAAATCTGGAACGAAGACTCCTAACAGGAGTCTTCTTCTTCTCCGTGCCCGATTAAGATAGGGTCTCCTAGGGCCAATGAGGACCCTAGGAAGAGCCCTGTAAAACTCCTCTTTCCTTCTCTATGACCGGCCATGATGAGCATCGATTTTTCCTTCTTCTTCTCCTTGGATTCTTCCATTGAAGCCATGGATGCTCTCATTGTGTTTGCCTCAAATCCTCGCCGGAGACCTCACCAGAAATGGAGGTAAACTCCAGCTCTCCTTTCTCTCTTCCTTTTCCTCCTTTCCACGACATCGTGCACCCCCGCCGGCCATTGAATTTGCCGAAAAATCTATAAAAAGCAAGAATCCTATTTTTTTCCTGTTTGATCGAACTTTGTTCTCCCTTTTTCAGCCGCTAACACCATCATTTGCAGTACCTCACCTCTAGGTCTGGACCCCCACCTTTCTGCCTGCCTTCCCTGAAGGTCATGGCTGCCTATGATTGGCCAATGATCAGAGAAAATTTAAAAAAAGGGATGGTTTTCTATTTTTTTTAAAATTTATAATTTTTTTTTATTGGCCGGCCTCCTACCACCGATCGTCCCTTACTCCACTGCCGTCGGTCAGTTGTCCGCCATTCACTGCCGGTCATCCGATCGTGAACCACCAAGCCACCAGGTCTTCCTCCTTTGATCGGCCAAGAAAGGAAAAAGAGAAAGAAAAAGAAAAGAAAAGAAAAGAAAAAGAAAGAAGAAGAAGAGAGAGAAAAGCTCTCTCTTTCTTAAAGTCCCTCTAGGGTTCTCTCTCTTTTTTTCTCTCTAAAATTTTTCTCTACTACTTTTTCTCTCTAAAAATAAATCTATAGATCTTGTATTGGACCATCTTTTTCTCTTCTAGGGACCCATGTTAACCTCAGTGAGATGATCCTGAATCGATTTAGTATCTGGATGGTCTATCAAACTGTCATCCAGTCAACTACTTTTTTTTATTATTTAATTTTATTGAATATATAGAATAAAAAAAATGATCATGATTTAATATTTTAAATAGGATTATCTGATTCATTTAAGGAAGACTAAAGATTTAGGACGATCGAAATAAGTGGATTTTACGTTCCTTATTTATTTTTAAATAATCATATTTTTCATATAAAGAATAATTGATGATGAAATTATTTTTTTCATAAAATAAGAATCAGTATATAAGATATGAAAAAGTATATTTTATTATAAACATTGATTTTATGAATATGTTTTAATAAAAATAGAATATTTATGAAGCATAAATTTTATTATTTTCCACCCATATATATGTATGTTTTAAGAAAAAAAATAAAGATTTCAAAGGCTCTCAAAAAGCTATGAACGAATCTTTATGAGAAGGTTGACACTCGGAGCTAGCATCTACATAAAACATGGCCTTGTCAATGGGTATAAAGTTGACATATAAAATAAGAACTCTGTCGATTAAGAAATATAGTCCTATTATGAATATAATGGTGACCTTAGCAAGAATGTCTATGAGTAATATTTGGAAACATAGCACGAATACATGACAAGAATGATTTATGATTCATGTTTATAAAATATTCATGATTTATGCATGCATGATTAATTTATTATTTATTTTATTATATATTTTATGAAATACTTTATTTTATATTATATGTTATTTTTTAAATATTACATTATCCTAAAAAAATTATGTTAGATTAAGTAAGGAAGCGTAAGTTCTTCTTACTGGGCTAGTGTAGCTTATATTCCTTTTATTTTTTTCTTATATAAAGGAATAAAATTAGGACCGACGAAGAGAATTTAGGCTTGGGGATCTGCATAGCAAGCTTAAAAATTTTATAGTAAAAGTTTAGTTTATTTTATGATCATGGACTTATAGTTATTTATCTATAAATTTTGAGACTTGGATTGATATTTGCTTTTGGATTTAGATGTTTTGAACCAGTTTTGATTTAATTAAGTATTTGAATTGAACTTTATTATTACTTTTATTTATGATGCATCTATTATCATATTTAAAAAGATGAATGTTGGATTCATGTTATCGTGGGCTGCATCTCTTAATAGCATGACCATGTTATTTCCCAGATTTGAGGCATGACAATACTAGTATGTGTGTGTCTATATATATATATATATTAGTTTGGGTCAGGTCTTGATCGGATGTAGACCAGCTCATCTAGCTAATTGACAGCCCTAACTATAATCACAAACATGTATAAATTAGTAAAGTATCCATAATTTTGTCTTTTAAAGTTTCTTAAGAAGTATATCCTAGAGTCCTTTTTAAGTATTCAATATTTTTGGATGTTTTAATTTATTTATGTAAGTGGCATATAAAGAGTGGCTACATAACTATGTAGATTGATCAAATCATTTTGTAAGGAATAATAAGTTAAAGAATGAGAAATACTAGAGTACTATCTCTTTTTATGGAGCAAGACGGTGCTTCTTATTTCTCTTATGCTTACTACATCATCCTTGCCTCTAATAAATTCATAAGGAAGAGTGCTACTAAGGTTGAAGAAACCATGTCTTATTTGGCCAAAGTAAGGGTGCCCTTTTCCTATCATTCTTGGATCATTGTAGAGAGCTTGGCATAGAACATCTATTTGCTTGAAAATAGGCCGAGATTGGGCTATTAAGTAGTGGCTCTAAAAGTGCAGCTCAACCTAAACTGAGTTTTGCATTAGCACAAGTTCTTGCGAATGATATACACTACTAATAACACAAAAAGAGAAAAATTTGCAATCAATTTTAATTGTCTTTTTATTTTTTGATATGCGAGAAAGAAGATTTCTTTCAATCCTCCCAACTTGAAACCCTTAAAAGAAAACTAGAAGAAGATAAAAAATTATGAAAGTAAGGTTTAATTCCCGTTTTCTTTATTGATTAATTCTTCATATATAAAATGAGATACATAGCCCCTACATATAATAGTAAGATCCTCTCTTGCATAATTTGAGTAGGATTTCTCTTCATAGTTTCTAGTAGAATATTTTAGTTTCTAGAAGGATGTCCATACTTGAATCATTCAGCTTAGATTCCTCTTCCTAATTCGAATAGGACTAAGTATCTAAAAATAATGATTAACATCATAAAAAATTATAAAAAAACTAAAATTTTATAAAAGATAGATTTTAACTTCTATATCAACTTTATCTTCTATCGCTCCACTTAATTCTTCAGGGATTGAAAGATAACATCTATTCAAAATCTATTTTGAAAATAAAAGTCTTGGTTTAACTAGCTCATTTTGAGGCTCAAGTGATGAAAATTTGATATGATTGAGCTCCTTAACTAGTTGACCCAAAGTTGTAGATCTCAAAATGATACTTAATTTCAAAAAAAAAATATCTCAATCAGGCATCATATATGACATGTTATTATCTCCTAAAGTTTGACATGCAATTGGACTTCCTAATGTGATGGATCTTGCTTATGGACTCTATTCTACTCTATTTACAGTAGCTAAAGTGATCCACATCGAATCCTCATAGTGGCCAAAATGATTCATATCAAGTTTGGTGATCTTATTGGATATCTATAGTACACCAAAAGATTCATATCAAGTTTGGTGATCTTCTAAATATCATAATGGTAGTAGTTTACATCAAATGAAGTGATTATCTTGGATATCCATAGTGGCCAAAATAGTCTACATCAAACCTAATGATCCTTTTGAGTATCTATAGTGGCAATTATCAATATTGAGTTGGATGAACCTTCTGAATACTTGTAGTAGCCTAAATGATCTATATCGAGTCAAACAAGTAGCAGCTAAAGTAACATTGAGTCTAATGATCCTCTAGGATCATTTTCTCAATAAATTAAAAGACTGGTTTGGAGAGACATGCTTGAGGCTTTCAAAACAAGCAACATTAAATGATTGAGATTCAGGAGAGTGTCCTTTTCTTGGTTATGGATTGGCCGCCAATAATCCATATTTTGAAATTAAAGTGACAAGATTATATTAACTCTTTTAATACAACTATCTATTAACTTTGTTGGTTGTTGAGGCTTGTGTCATGGACTCAACATAAAGTGTCAAGATTATACTTCTTATTGGTTGTTGAGGCTTGTGTCATGGACTCAGCATAAAGCTCAAGCTGTTAGGAGAGGGATCGGCCTAGACTAATAAACCCATATGACAGTCCTTTTATTAATCAATATAAGCACAATATCCCTGCAATTAGGTAGATTTTATATATATGTATGCATATATACACAAATAAAAGATATTGAGAAAAATAAAATACAAAGAGATAGATTTTATATTTTAAATCAAAATTATTAAATAAGTTTGTTGCAGTCAGTTTCGATTTATTGCAACACTAAATATTGACTAAATTTCAGGAAGTTAGAAGGTGGCTTGAATATAAATCAATATAAAATTTTTAGACTCATGGATTACATAAATGTAAAATATCAAGGTTTGATTTTTAAAGTATTCAAAGATTATGTCTAGTGTTTTTTTTTTTGAATTATAATTCCTTGACATATATGCACTTTATATGCCAATCCTAATTAAAATAAAAGAAAGAGATGAGAAAAGAAAGAAAGAAAGGAAAAAGAAGCCAGTTATAGAAGTTATTAAGACCTAAAATCATGGTGTCTAAGAGTTTAGTTTTTCCAAAATCATTTTTTCATTTTTTGGTAATTGATGTGTCAATGCAAATAGTTCAGTTAGCAATATTCCAAAACTTGTTCGAATGATGTTTAAAACTTTCAATTTTTATTTTAAAATTTTAAAACATTTCCTTCTATGATTATGGCAAGAAAATTTATTTCATATCCATTTTCCAAAAAAGTGTATATTATAATGTATAAAGCTGACCCTCCATAAATAGTATTTAGGTTGCTCCTCAGAAAAAAACACAAAAAAGCTATTTCATAAAATGAGCAATCTAAGATTCTAAGAAATGGTTAGAGAAACTTTTTCAGGTTATAGATGTCAAGAAATAGCAAGGATCAGATTGTGGAGGTCCTTGAAGGCCAGCAACAAAGCAACATAAAAATTGCCTTCAGGATTTTAGCAGCCTTGTAAATCCTGTCGGTAGAATTTTCTTTTGCGATTCGAACCCTTTCTCTTCCAGATCTAAAAACCTCCTTTTAAGATCTGGAAAATTCTTTGATGAGGCCTTCAAAAAATAAAAGATGGGGGCATGAAACTCCTCTTGGGTGGCCAAGAGGGGGCGCACAAAAGGGCGCTTGCACAAAGGAAGGTGCTAGAAACCCTAGCGCCTCCTTTCTTTCCTTTTTGGGATTGGCAGCCAAAAAACCTTAGGGTTTCTTGCTGATAGAATGTGGAGAAGATCATAGAGAGAGGAAGGAAGAGAGAGAAGATTAGGAAGAAAATGATTTAGTATTCATTCACTTTATCGAGTCAGAATACAGTGTATTTTTATATAAAGGGTCAATGTGATCCAACCTAAAAATTCTCCTGACTAACTCAATATAAGATTGCGCTCATCCAAGTCAATGTACACCCATGACTTGATCCAATATCACAATCTTTGACTCAATCCTAACTCAAATATATGTTAGCTCCTCAAGATCCAAAATCTCTGAACCTCAAGACCTAAAAAGCCAACAGCCTTTCGTCCTAGGGCCCAAATTAGCCCTAGAAACCCCATAACTACCTCATGAATTTTAGACCTTAACCTTAGCATTGGTCTCCTGAGCTTTGGGAGCACTACATGAGGCCCAACAATTTCCACCTTGGTGCCCCAAGGCCTCAGCCAACTCCATTCTATCCATCAAGTACATCAATGTCACATATCTTCAAAAATTATCCCGTGAAAGTACCTTCGTCAGTGTGTCCGCTGGATTCTTCTTTATGTGAACCTTCACCAGCTCTACCTCACTTTCTTCCACAAGCTTTCTAATCTGATGATACCTGATATCGATATACTTCTTCCTCGCATGGTAGATAGAGTTCTGTATAAGTAACAGTGCACTCTGACTATCGCAGTGCACTTTGATGGCCTCCTGTGCGAGGTCCATCTTCAACACCAAGTCCTTCAGCTATAAGACCTCCTTCGCTTCCTCTGTAACACCAATGTACTCCACCTCAATGGTGGATAAGGCCATGATGGGCTGAAGATACGATCTCTATGAAATGGGACCACCAAACAGGCTAAATATAAAATCTATTGTCGATCGTCGGGTGTCTACGTCTCCATCAAAATCTCCATCCACGAACTCTCCTATCAGCCCCCGAGCCTCCTTAGACATGTTGGAGAGTCTCTCAACACCTCCTCACTATCCGTAGCAGATGCCGACTCCAACAATACCCACCAAGTATCTGAAGATCTTCTTTAGTGCTTGCCAGTGCTCTCTACCAGGCTGCACCATGAACCTGCTGACCTGGGTCACTGTGTGGAAAATATCTGACTGACAATACACTATGACGTATATAAGGCTCCCCACATCAGAGGCATATGGTACTCTCTCTATCTCCTGAGCCTCCACCTCAGTTTGTGGCGACATCATCTTCGAGAGTCTAAAGTGTCCGACGAGCGACAGCTCCGTCGATTTTGCTTCCTTCATCCCGAACCTCTTCAAGATCTTCTTAATGTAACCTTTCTGAGATAAATGCAGTACCCTCTTGGCTCGATCTCTGAAGATTTTCATGCCTAAGATCTTTCTTGCAGGCCTCAAATCCTTTATCGCAAACTCTAGAGATAAGGCCGCCTTTAGTTCCTACACAACCTTTATAATCTTGCATGCTATAAGCATGTCATCCACATACAAGAGTAGAAACACCTTAAACCCATCCTCCAAAGATTTAACATAAACACAAGAATCATACTCGCACCTGAAAAGTCCGATGCTCCTCACATAAGAATCAAACCGCTTGTACCATTGTCTCGGTGACTGCTTCAGCCCGTACAATAATTTCTGCAACAAACATACTTTTCCTTCTGCTCCTGGCTCTCAAAATCTAGGTGGCTACTCCATGTAGATGCTTTCCTCTAGATGCCTATGGAAGAATTCCATCTTGACATCCATTTGCTCCAGCTTTAAGTCCTGAGCTGCTACGATGCTCAGCAGCACCCTGATGGAAGTATGCTTGATGATAGGAGAGAAAATCTCACTGAAGCCGATGCCTTCTTTCTGAGAGTATTTCTTAGTCACTAGCCTCACCTTGTACCTGATATCTCTTTGCTCCGAAGGCCTCTCCTTGCATTGGTAAACCACTTGCAACTAATGGGTTTCTTTCCTTGTGGCAACTGCACCAATCATCACGTCTCGTTCTTGTGGAGAGACTACATCTCCTCGGACATTGCTTGGACCCATCTCTCTCTGTCCTGGCTCTCCATAGCCTCCTCGTAGGTATAGGGGTCCCATTCTCTGTCACCAAGAGATATGACACTATCTCCTCGAAGCCATATCATGCTGATTGCCTAACATTCTTTTTGGGCTTATGCAGTGCAATCCGGATATTCGTTCTAGGTCTAGTTTGCTCCTATTGGACCTCCTAGCTTCTTTCATCCATCCAAGCTCTCTCCACCTATGGACACACCTTTGAAGAGTGCTCCATCTGAATACCAAGTCCTCCTGATGCACCTGCAAGTGGCAAAATAGAATAGGATGTTAATTATCCAGTGCTACCTTACTGGACATCCTGCTGCTCCTACTGCTCCTCTATGCCACCTCACCTTCAGAGAATTGAATTTTCATCAAAGATGACATCCATGCTGATGACAACCTTCTTTTTCAAGGGATCCCATAGTCAGTATCCCTTAACTCCTCACAGATATCCCAAGAACACCATCTTCCGTGACCTGGTATCCAATTTGCTCCACTCACCGGATTGATGTGCACAAATGCCGTGCATCCAAACACCCTTAGACGGCTCAGCCCAATCTTCCTTCTAAACTATTTCTCCTTTAGAATACCACCATCTAACTTGGTGTGAGGTGATCGATTCACCAAATAATAGGCTGCATCCATTGTATCAACCCAAAATGCCTTAGGAAGCCATGCCTGCAACCTCATGCACCGTGCCTTTTTCATAAGGATTATGTTCATCCTCTCGGTCACACTATTTTGCCGAGAAATTTCTCTCACTGATAAGTACCTTTTGATATCACACTCCTCATAAAAAATCTGAAACTCCTTGCTAGTGTACACCCCACTATTATTGAATCACAGACACTTCAAGCTCCAACCTGTCTCCTTCTCTACCTTAGCTTTCTACACATTGAATTTGGTGAAGATTTCTAATTTCTCTTTCATGAAGTAGACCCATACCTTTCTCAAAAAATTATCTATGAAGATCAAGAAGTATCTTACCCCATTTCTGATTGAAATCAGGGCCAATCCTCATACATCAGTGTGAACTAGTTCCAGCGGGGCAGCATTGCGGATGAACTGCTGGCAAACTACACTCTCCTCTGCTTTTCCATCTGGTATGGCTCACATACCTCTAAGATACCTCCATCCAAATCTAGAATCAGATCATGTTTGCTCAGCTCCTTCATCCCACGATCTCCTTTGTGGCCTAGGCGGTAGTGCCACAACCGATGAGCCCCCTGCTGGTCCTGCGCTGCAGCTACTGTATTTGATTCTCCAGTCACCATAGATCCTTCCATCCTATAGAGGTTGTTCTCCATCTTCCTACTTCTCATCATTACCATGACTCTATTTGAGATGTTCAACACTACACTCCTGGCATGATTGCTGAAGCTGTAGCCGCTCCGCTCCAGGTAATCTAGTGACACAAGATTCTTCTTCAGATCAGGAACGTGTCTCACATTAGTGAGAGTCCGCACCATCCTATCAAATATCCTCACCCAAATGCTCTCAATACCAGCAAATCTACATGGGTGATCATCTCCAAGTGTCATACTCCCTTCATCCATTTTGGTGTATGTAGCGAACGAAGATCGATTTGGAGGTAGTGTTGCGAACAGACTGAATCCAGGATCCATACATTTGTGTTTTGCCTGTGACCATCTAATACCATCAAGAGGTCATCCTCCACCTCACTATTAGTCACTATACTTAGTGCATCAGATCCTCCCTTATCTCTCTTCTTGTTCTTCCATTGCGGGCAATCTCATTTGAAGTGCCCGATCTCATTGCACTTGTAGCACCTGACTTCCTTCCTGCTCCTACTCTTTCAAGACTTTGACCGTCTGCTAGACTTACCTCTTTTCCTTCCTCTTCTTGATCTCTCGCCCATAGCCAAGCCTTCCTGGGGAGCACATTTCTTGGTCAATTTTTCTCGCTGTTCATTGGACCGCAGCACCAAGACCATATCTTCATACTCCAGGGTCTCCTTGCTGTAGAGCAGCATTGTTATCAATGGATCATAGGAAGGGGGCAGCGAGCACAGTAGTAGCAACGACTTATCTTCCTCCATCTTCATCCCGATGTTCAGCAACTCATTGCACACTTGATCAAATTTTTAGATGTGACCCAAGATATCTCCATCTTCCTGCATCTGAAGGCTGTATAGTCTCTTTTTCAACATCAGCTTGTTGCACATATTTTTTTCTATGTACATGGTGTGCAATTTCGACTACAAATCTTACGGGTCCTCTCCTATAATACCGAATAGAGTGCCACATCCACCAAACATCTTCTAATCACAGAACAAGCCTTCTTCTCTAAGAACATCTACTGAAGATCTGTTATCCCTTCAGACTTCTCCTCCAATACCAGATCCAGATTTGCTTGAACCAAAAGATCTTTTACTCAAACTTTCCATATGAAAAAATTTTCTTTCCTATCAAACTTCTCAAAATCAACCTTTATGTTGCTTCCTATGGCCAGATCCAAATCAAAAATATAACAAAACTCTAAGAGATTTGAGAAATACCTTAACAGGGTCCTTGTTGAAATTTCAGTCTTTGAAGATTTTCAACTTCTGGAGTCTCCTTCTTTCTCCACACAACCCATGCTTTGATACCAATTATTGAAGCAACTTTCTCAGGTTGTGGATATCATGAAATAGCAAGGATCAGGTTGTGGAGGTCCTTGAAAGCCAGCAACAAAGCAACACAAAAACAACCTTTAGAATTTTAGCAGCTTTGTAAATTCTATCGATAGGATTTCCTTCTGCGATTTGAACCTTTTCTCTTCCAGATTTGAAATTCTTCTTTTGAGATCTGGAAGCACCCTTGATGAGACCTTCAAAAAATAAAAAGATGGAGGTTTGGAACTCCTCTTGGACAGCCAAGAGGGGGCGCACAAAAGGGCGCTTGCACAAAGGAGGGTGCTAGAAATCCTAGCGCCTCCTTTCTTTCCCTTTTGGGATTGGTGGTCAAGAAAGCCTAGGATTTCTTGCTGCTGGACTGTGGAGAAGATCAAAAAGAGAGGAAAGAAGAGAGAAAAAATTAAGAAGAAAATAATTTAGTATTCATTCACTTCATCGTGTCAGAATACAGTGTATCTTTATATACAGGGTCAATATGACCCAACCCAAAAACTCCCCTGACTAACTCAATGTAAGATTGTGCTCATCCAAGCCCATGTACATCCATGACTTGACCTAATCTCACAATCTTGGACTCAATCCTAGTCTAAATATAAGTTAGCTCCTCAAGGTCCAAAATTCTAGAATCTCAAGACCTAAAAGGCTGACCTCCTTTCGTTCTAGGGCCCAAATTAGCTTTAGAAATCTTATGACGATCTCATGGACTTTGGACCTTGGCCTAAGCATTGGTTTTCTGAGCCTTGGGAGCACCACATGAGGCCCAACAGAAATATTTAATAATTCAAGAACTACATGATTATATAAAAATCATTCAAATAATAAATCAAATCTTCAAAAAGAACCTCCAAATTTCATCTAAAAAAATACCAAAAATAAATTATTTGTAAATTTTATAAATTATAACTTCACAATACTATCTCACTAAAAGAAGTTGTTGAACATTAGAAATAATTATAAACAGGCTAAGAAAGAACATTACCTTTAAGTGACAATAGATATGAGTTAGGCTTTGATTATAATCTAGTCTAATCCACTTTATTTGTAACTCTCCAATATCTTAAAGTTTACCATGGACAGAAGTCTAATTCATGAGAAAGAATGAGGTTGATAGTGAAGAATATATAAATAGACACTACAAATATACATAGTATCTTGAAATTGATGTAATATTGTTTTTAAAAAAAACTTGATGAGATATGAAAATATTATTTATTTTGAATTCCATTCCAAAAAAAGGATTCTAAAAATGAATGAAGTTGATAGTGAAAATTATACAAATAGACACTACAAATACACATAGTATCTTGAAATTAAAGCAATGGTTTTTTTCAAAACAAACTTGATGAAACATGAAGATAAGACTATTTTTTAGTTCCATTCCAAAAAGAGATTTATTTTAGAAATTAAAAATAAATGACCCAAAGATCCCCTCCCTCCCCTAATCACCATGTCACCATGCTATCTATGCATCGTTTCTCCTCCAGTTGAGTACTAACTTGGGAGGGAAGGGAGTATTGTAACTCTTTGAAACTGGTGACTTGATCTAGTCTCTCCCCCCACCCCCACCCCAAGGCACCTCCTGTTAGAAAATGTAGATGATTTTATGCATGTATTTCAAAAATTTTTTAAATAAAACACAACAGAAGGCAACTAGATTAATCATATTAACCTAATATGCATATGATCTAATCATTAAATCAACCTACTCTAGGATCTATGACATGATATATTGCATATAAAATTTGAAAAGAATATAAGATAAAATCTGCATGTATACATATGAGCAGTCGATCAAATCTATATCTGTCTGAGTTCATAATTTGATACCTGAGCATGGATCGATAATTGTCACTGCTAAGAGACGTGATAAAGATGATTTCTGTTGGTTGCTCATGACCGCACATGTGTTTGATCTATACAAAAAGTCCACTCAAAGTCTCGATCTGATTGGTCTCTTCGAGAATGCTAGTTTGCGCGAAGACCTTCTTCTTGACTGATCTGGATCCTTTCTTCATATCTCTAGAGATTGAAGATAGACATCTGAAGGAGATGAAGATGTGAAAAAAGAATGGAGAGGAGACACTCTTCTCTCTTCTTTTTCTCTCTTTCCAAACCCTTAGGAAAAAATCCTAGAATTTTGGTTTTGCGCTCACCCAAAGAGAGAGGACTCTCCTCTCTTTTTCTCACACCAAGAACCACGCCCAAACCCCTTCAACGTGAAGAGCACTTTTTCTTCTATCTTACATGCACAAAACAAAAATAAAACACCTTTTATTTGGCATGAAAAAATCTCACACAAAATTCTTTTGTGCATGGAGAAAAGTGGCGTCCAATCTTGGTGGCATATGGGAGAAGAGTCCAATCTTCTATGGACTCTTTGTTTCTTTATTTGACTCCAACCAAATCACATTTGGTTAAACCTAAATAAATAGATGAAATCTAATCTAATTAACTTCATAATTTTTTAATTAAATTTTAATCAAATTAAAAATTGATGAAATCAAAGTCTTGATCAAATCAGGGATAATTTTTTCTTAGTGATTAGGTCATCTCATAACCTAATCGGGTCAAACCTAATTGAATCTAATTCAATTAGATTTTATCTAATCCTCTTTGCTCAATCAAATTGAGCTAATCAGTAATTTAATTGCTAATTAATCCTTTATTAATTCACTAACACTCAGTAAATAAATTTATTACAATTTTTGTATAAGGTTAACCATTAATCGAATTTACGATTAAATCCTTTAACGATTTTTAATCATTGATCAGCCACATGATCAGTCAAAAAAAATTTTTGAGTATGACCCCAAAGGTTCGAACCTAAGCCAATAGCATAGGAATAAATTTCTGAATCAGTCGATGTAACCATCTAGCAATGGGATCCGACGTTCGGATAAGTCGAATAATGGTGAAGCAACATTCAAGAACCTATTGAATGGTGAAGCAACATTCAAAAAACTACTGGCATATGGTTACCATATAATTTATCTTTTTGATCCTAATGCTCAAGGACGATCTAGAATTTAACTGTCAATCCTAGATAAGTCATCCACATTGTATTTCAATTTTTTAAATCCATCACATAGATAATCTGGGTCCAAATTTTGTTAAATTGAAATACATTGATACATAACTCCTACAAATTTGAAGGGGTCAATCCCATTTTGACTCATTCACCGACTTGACTGCATCCAAAAATCTTTCATCACTGAATTAAAAATTCAGATAGTCCAACATCAAAGTATAGTGAGTTGCTTATAAGTCACCGTGGTAATCTCAAATGGAGGGACACTTATACCCATACCCTTCGCAAACTACTCTTGATAGCAGAGTGCTCTGTAGTTGGTCACGTTTCGTGACGATGTACTCCTACATCTCACCTGCATACCATATCAGTATCTTCACACCATTTGATTATGAGGATAACCAACGTATATGGCACACAACTACCTACACTTAATATCACTATCATCCTAATAATAGTATATCGTTTGGTTGCGAATCAGTTTAAAGACTATATGATAAATCCTCTTTTATCGATCAAAGTAATCCTAAGGACTTCATCACAATACAGGAGTTCGTTAGAAGATATAACCTTATGATAAAAAAGATCAAATAATTTTTATTATTGATCAATTCATATACATTTATAATTAGCACAATCATCAAACGATTGGCTTTAGGACATATTTTCCAACAACTTTTACTTGGACTAAAGTCAATCAGTATAGTATCATACACTCATCTTCAATTTATCATCTCAGAACTCCTAGATATCGAGAGTTTAGCAAATGGATTGGTCTGGTTCTTTCTTCCGTCGATCTTCTAAAGTTCGACGTCATCTTTATCTACGATTTTTGAATAAGATTGTAGCGATGCAAAATATTTGGTAAGCTAATGAAACTTTGGCTCCTTGGCATGAGCTATGATTTCAGTGTTGTACAATATAGCAGGACCATCATTGGAGGGTGCCACTCCTAGCTTGTTAATGAATCTCTATAATCACATAGCTTCTTTACAAGCATCGGATGCTGCAATGCATTCAACCTCGCAATTGAGTTAGCTATTTTGCTCTGCTTGAAACTTTTCCAGCAGATTGCTCCATTATTTAGGATAAAGATATATTCCGATATGTTCTTATTATTATTATATTCAATTAAAAATTAGTATCAAACTTCATAAGTTTTAAGTCAGATTCTTCATAATTGAGTTATCGATCTTTAGTATTTCTCAAATACTTAAGGATGACCTTCCAGTGATTCTCATCCATATCTTGAGATATCCACTCACTATCCTAGTGAGTATATCATATCCTGTCTCGTATATGGTGTACATGATAGAATAAATTTTACTCATAAATACTCTATGTACGTAGACTGAAATAACCTAAGCAGGCTCTTAAACCTATATCTATGGATCTTTATCCCTATGATAAGAGATGATTTTTTCAAGTCTTTTATGGAGAACAATAATAATAGTGAAATCTTTATTCCCTGTAATATAAAAAATATCATTCTTGATTAAGAGAATTTCATTCACATACAAAATAAAAAAAATACTCACAGAACTATTAACCCATTTCTATTTACAGGGTTTATCTTCGTTCTCAATGAAGTTATGCATTTTGATCACTTATTAAAATATATATTTCAACTTTGAAATATTTTAGCATTGTCACATAGAAGAATATATCTCGTTATGATCAGTACCATAATGTTGACAATATCCTTAGGCAATTAGATGGGCATTGTAGGTCTCTACCTTCTCATCTGTGTCCTCTGATCCTATTGAAGATCCACTTATATCCTATGGACTTTATCCTTTCGAGTGGATCAATGAGTGTCTATACATCGTTGACCATTATGGACTCTATTTCGGACTCTATGGCTCCAAGCCACTTATCGGAGTCAAACCTCTACATGACATCTATGTAGTTGATCAAATCCTTGTTGTTCTCATCGAGTTCAACAAGATCACATCCCATAATTAGAAATCGAAGTATTTATCTAATGGATATGGTACTATATCAGATCTCCTTAACGGTGCCTCTACAATGGATTTTGGATTTGATCTAATCAAATCCGATTCTATGGGTTCACTAGATTATGTCAGTTCTTCTACCTGTCGAACTTCATAAGTTTCATGTTAGAGGCATCAGTTTCTTCACCAAGATACTCCTTTTCTAAAAGGAATGTCAAATAATTCTTATTCTTTAGCAAGATAGAAGTAATATCCCTTAGATTTTTTGAGATTACCCTACAAAATAATATTTATAGGATCGGGATCCAAGCTAATTGATCTGTAAATGCTTAACATAAAACAAACACTCCCAAACCTTAAGATAAGAGAGTATCGGCTTATGCTTAGTCCATATCTCATAAGGTGTCTTTGCGACTGATTAATTCGGAATCCAGTTAAAAACATGACAAGTAGTCTTAAGAGTATAATCCTAAAAAGAGATTGGCAGACTTGTAAACCCCATTATGGATCGAACTATGTCTAACAAAGTCGATTCCAATAAAAGAGAATCTTATTCTCTTTTAGATATGTCAAAAATTTATTAGAAAGATATTCTCCTCTTGATCTGATCAAAGAGTTTCAATGCTCTTCTCAGTTCATTTTTCTACCTTATTATGAAATTATTTGAGTATTTCAAATAATCTAAATTATTACAAATATATTCATAGATCCAATACATTAGTTTGTATCAGATATGACCAAGCCTAAATTACCAAAGGTAGGCATTTGTGACATTATCTACTATAGGATATTTGTTTGTTGTGTATTATATACTAACAGGCTGTGACTATTCGTAAATACTATTTCTTTTTGTCCACACATGATTTTGACATCATTCATAATGATATCACAAAAATCATTCTATGTTGATAATGTAAATCTATCCTTAGCTAGAAGGCTTGCGAAAATTATATTCGTCAAAATGAACAATGGTGACAATCATCAAAAATGACATTATTCGAATCGAAAACTTGCTTGAGAATTTGTAAAGTCAGAACTGGAATATGACTTTCAGCTCCAACATTCAGGAATCTTTTACTGTTTCCAATCTTTCTACTAATTTGAAGTCATTGCAACAATTTGTATAGACTTTTGATATCCAATATCCTGATAGTAATGTCACAGATAGAGAAATCATAAGGTGTTATCATATAAGTACTTTATCCAGCAATCCTTTGCTGATTTCTCTTCTTTAACCTGTTCAGATTAAGGGGCTCTGTCAGACTAGATTAATCTTAGACTCTTTTGTCAGTTCGGACTTCTCAACCCAAACATGATTCTTTTGTACTTTTTTTTTCTTAAAAGATTGTTGCCCCACTAAAGATACATCTTCAGAAGTGTAAAAGAACTCCTTTAACATTTGAAAGATTTTTTTTTTCATTGAGCACCATCAAATTTACAACTAAATTTATGTTCTTCACTGCTCTAAAAAATACTACACAGTGATACAATCATTTGGCCATTTCTAATAAGTGTCTTTGATCACATCATATGTGTTGGATGTAGAAATATTAGGTGCTGGATTCATAATCATATATAGGATCCATTCATGCTCTAGAACTATTTCTAACTTTCGATACTATCTATCGAAGTTGGATCCTACAAATAAGTCACTGTCAAACAGTAAATAGAGCAACATACATCTAGCCATAACTAAAAGAAAAATATAAGATTTCTATATTTATGAATTGATTAAGCCTAAAGACTTGAACTTTAGTCTAAAAATTTTTCTACTATTTTAGTCGAATTAGTAGCCTCTACCTCCAATCTGAGGAACTATCCTAATTCCTTAGCGGGTACTAGAATCCATATAGACTACACATGAGCTCGACTTTGGCCGGCTCACTTATGTACATCTATGGGTAGGTTCTTGACCCATTATTTTAGTAAACAAATTTTAGTAATTGATTTAGCCCTAGATAACTTTTTAGTTGATTTTGGTCTTCTTTGCAAGCTCTGGTTAGGTCCAACCATTAACATGATCATACTAAAAAATCTAACTATCAAATGATCAGGTCCAATTTTAGCTGGCCAACTTGACCATTCGTCAGAGAGACTCGACTGAGTCATCATATTATGAATGATAATTTCAATAGCAGATGAGCATCAGACCTTTGGGCCTCCAATGATCATCATACTAATGACCCTTTATCATCCAACTTAGTGAGAGACTATGATTTAGTTATTACCATAAATATCTCATTTTAGAGACCTAATAATTTAAAAGATTTAATTTATAAATTAATTTAGAGAAGATATTTAATCAACTATTCTTAATTCTCCTACTGACTTTCACCAAGTCAGATCAAAGAAGATTAAGCTTAATCTGATCCACCCAACTAGTTATAAATCCTTTCACTAACTTCATCAAGTCATGAAAAGAACTCAATACTAGCTAGTCAATTTAGGAGCACCTAAATCAGTCACACTGATTTACCTACATAGCATGGGTTAGCATGAATCAATGAGCAACCTAATCAAAAGCTGATTAATCATATCGGTCAAGTAAGTAAGATTGGTAGGAGGATATGCTAAGCTTGCCTTAGATACCATCAAAATGGTTAGGTAAATCGTTCTTAATTAAAAACCATCGGTCAAAATGTCAAACTTAACTTAGACACCAATTGGTTCATCAATTTCAATTAGGTTTGCCTAAAGACTCAGGCTCGACCACTGAGCCACGATCAAGATCCATTTAGTCTCATCAAAGATATGGACTTGACCATCTATAACTATTGTATTAATTCTAAAAAAATTTTAATTTAATCTAATTCAATATTTGGTTAGATTTAATCAATTTCTCTACTCAATCCATTAACTCTTTGATTCTAACCTTAGGTCTAATCCATTTAAGATGACTTGATCAAGCTAACCCATAAATCCATCAATCCATATTTTATGTGAATGATATTAGATCTTTAATTCATAATTTTAGATCTAATTATTTCAACTTAATTCTGAATTAAATATAGATTCAACATAGGTTTAGGTTTAGGATTGAAATAATTCCAATTTTTTATTTTATAAATAATTTATAATAAATTATATGCAAAGATTTTTTATTCTAAAATTAAGTTGACTCAATCAATATTAAATCAGCTATACAAGGGTACTAGATCAACTCAGTTCAAAATTAGGTTAGCTCAATAATTGTGCAAGCACGTATCAAAATATTTTAGATCTAAAAAATCTTATATAATACTAAAATAAAATCAATCATAAACATACTTTTAGATCAATTCTAAATCTTTTATGATTTTAGATTTTATTTTTTTATGATTAAAATAATTTTAATCACATAGATTAGATATTTTATATTTCATACAACTTTGTATCACATACAACAAATCTAAGGTTTCAAGATCTAGAATTTTGCAGAAAAGTAAATTCTTTCCTTCGCATTCTTCTTCGTGAGATTTAATCACATAGCACCCCTACATGCCATAAGAGCATCCCATCAAAAGAGAAAAGATGGCCTTTAAATCTTTCTTGATTCTGTGATCGGACGGCCTGGTGATCAATCCAATTTAAGTACTTATTAATCAGATCATCTAATCTAATCACATATCATATATACTTAAATTTAGATCTAATCTAAATTATATCAGATCTGATCACAATCTTAGATCACATCTAAATCAAATCATAAAGATCACATGCAATATGTAAAATCAGATTTTATGAAAGATTAGTATAAACTAGGATAACCTATTTACTGTAAAGGGTAAACCCTGCAGCAGGATAACTTTATTTCAGTTTGTGTGATCAACCATTAATTAAATTCAGATCTAAGATATCACATATTAGATCTAAATAAAATTAAATTTTAGATTTAATAAGCACATACATCATGTCATAACGAACCTAGGCTCTGATACCATTGTTGGAAAATGTAGATGATTTCATGCATGTATTTCAAAAATTTTTTAAATAAAACACAGTGAAAGATAACTAGATTAATCATATTAACCTAATATATCTATGATCTAATCATCAAATCAACCTACTCTAAGATCTATAATATGATATGTTGCATATAAAATCTAAAAAGAATAGAAGATAAAATCTGCATACATACATATGAGTAGTAGATCAAATCTACATCTATCTGAGTTCAGAACTCGATACCTGAGCATGGGTTGACCATCATCGCTGTTGAGAGATATGATAAAAATGATTTTTGTTGATTGTTCGCAGTCACACATATGTCCAACCTCTACGAAAATCCACTCGAAGCTTCGATCTGATGGGTCTCCTCAAAAATGCTAGTTCGTGCGAAGACATTCTTCTTGGCTGATCTGGATCCTTTCTTCAAATCTCTAGAACCTTTTTAGAGGTTGAAGATAGATATCTGAAGGAGATGAGGATGTAGAAAAAGAATGGAGAGGAGACATTCTTCTCTTTCCAAACCCTTAGGAAGAAACCCTAGATTTTTGATTTTGTACTAACCCAAAGAGAGAGGACTCTCCTCTCTTTTTCTCACACCAAGAACCACGTCCAAACCCCTTCAACGTGAAGAGCACTTTTTCTTTTATCTTACATGCACAAAATGAAAATAAAACTTTTTTATTTGGCATGGAGAAATCTCATGCAAAATTCTTGTGCATGGAGAAAAGTGGCATCCAATCTTGGTGGCGCATGGGAGAAGAGTCCAATCTTCTATGGACTCTTTGTTTCTTTATTTGACTCCTAACCAAATTATATTTGGTTAAGCCCAAATAAATAGATAAAATTCAATCTAATTAGATTTATAATTTTTTAATTAAATTGTAATCAAACTAAGAATTAATTGAATCAAAGTTATGATCAAATCAGGGACAATTCTCCTTAGCGATTAGGTCATTTCATAACCTAATCGGATCAAATCTAATTAAATCTAATCTAATTAAATTTTATCTAATCTTTTTTGCTCAATCAAATTAAGCTAATCAATAATCTAATTACTAATTAATTCTTCATTAATTTACTAATACTCAATGAATAAATTTATTACAACTTTTACATAAAGTTAACCAGCAATCAAATTGATGATTAAATCTTTGAATGATTCTTAATTATTGATTAACCATATGATCAGTTAGAAACTTCTTTTAGTGTGATCCTGTAGGTTCAAACCTAAGCTAGTAGTACAAAAATAAATTTTTGAACCAATTGATGTAACCATCTAGCAATGGGCCCCGATGTCCGGATGACGAAGCAACATTCAAGAACCTACTAGCGTATGGTTACCGTATATTTTATCTCTTTGATCATAATACTCAAGAATGACGTAGGATTTAACTATTAATCCTAGATAAATCATCCATATTATATTTTAATCTTTCAAATTCATCACATAGATTACCTGGGCTCAGATTTTGTTAAATTGAAATATATTGATACATAACTCCTACTAATTTGAAAGGATCAATCTTATTTTGACTGATGCACCGACTTGACAAATACTTGACTACATCCAAAAATTTTTTATCACTAAATTAGAAATTCAGATAGTCTGATACCAAAGTACAGTGAGTTGCTTGCAAGTCACTGTGGTGATCTAAGGTCGGAGGGATACTTATATCTATACCCTTTGCGAGCTACTTTTGACAGCAGAGTGCTTCACAGTTGGTCACGTTCAGTAACAATGTACTCCTACATCTTATCTGCATGCCATACCAATATCTTCATACTATTTGATTATGAGGATAACCAGTGCATATGACACATAATGACTTAAACTTTATATCACTATCATCCTAATAATAGCATATCGTTTGGTTGTAAATTAGTTTAAGAACTACACGATAAATTCTTCTTTAACGATCAATGTAATCCTAAGAACTTCATCATAATATAGGAGTTCGTTAGAAGATGTAATCTTCTAATGAAAAAGGCCAAACAACTTTTATTACTGATTAATTTATATATGTTTATAATTAGCACAATCATTAAATAATTAGCTTTAGGATATATTTTCCAATAACTCCTATCTCATATCAAAATAGCACCTCAAATGATCAAAGTATGTATGATATCAATGGGATTTACAGCCATGGCAATGCATGGTCTGCCACCTTCATCACCCATGCTAGCCTCGGCCATAACCTTGATGCCTCCAGCATCTTTAGCTAGATCACCTCCTTGCAGTCCCACATACTTATTATTGTCTATGACTCTATCAAAGCAACAAGAACTTCTTGAACATTTTGATCCTCCCCCTCTACTGTTGCTGGCTATCGGCACAGCTAGGAAGGTTCCAAATGAGAGGGGGTTAGAGAGGACAATGTTGATGTCTTAGGGGACTAAGACACAAACTCAGTGGTGGAGAGGCGGCAGTGGCAAAGGGTCTTGGCATTATTGGGAGCCAGCGATTCCCACCTGATCTTCCCAATAGTTAACACCTATCCCTAAAGCTTAGGTAACTAAGTTGGGAGCATTTATTATGATCATATCTTATTTTAAGAGGTTTCAAATTCTTATTGCAATCCTAAGTTAGTTTTGGAGATTTTAAATTCGTGATGAGATCCTAAGTTAGTTTAGGGGGCTTTATAATCTTATCCTTCTAGACTTGGAACTTGTGTATGTATTCATACCAGTGAATAAATCAATATAAAGATTTATTTTCTCTCAATATCAGCATTCCTATTTCTTCTATATGGTATCAGAGTATCTTGCTTAAATACATATCGATTTCAAATTTTCCTATCAAATTATGTCAACCATCACCACTCAACTTATCCCAATTAACTCACCATCAAATATGTCCAATTTTATTTCTATTAATCCTACTTCTCAGCTTCCCCTAAGACATACTACCTCAAATTTTCCAGCTTGGCATGTCCGATTCAATTCCATCTTGATTGGTTATGATCTAATGGCTTCTGTTGATGGCTCTGATCCTTCTCCACCGAAAAGCATCTCAAGAGATGGCAAAAAAAGCCTCTCAACCCAGCATATTAACAACAGATTCATTTGGATCAATTGCTATTCAATGCAATTATTGCCTCAATTTTAGAATCAATCATCTCTCTCATTATTTCCTCTATGATATTTCAAAAAGCATGGCACAAACTTGGGTGTCTGTTTGTAAATCACTCCAGATCTCGAGTGATGCATCTCAAGGACAAATTGTCTAATATCACTTATGATGGCAATCCAACTGCCATGTATTTCTCGCTGATGATGGATTGGGTTTTGGGGTAAGGTGGCTCGGAGAGGGAGGAGACCCTTTATAAACTAAGGATCCTAGGGTTTGGCTGCCCTAGGGTCTCTTTTCCCAATCGAAATTAGAGAAGATGAAGACTCTCATCAGGAGTCTTCCTTCTTCTACTCACATGCAAAATGTGTGAGCCCCTTTCTTTTTTCTTTTTTCGGATGCTTTAAAATTCATGTAAATTTAAAAAAATCTTGACTCCATTGGTCAATGAATTGGGCCCTTACATTATCCTTTCTTAAAAATAATTTCATCCTCAAAATTAATATATCTAAATTTTTGAATAATTAAGAACACAACTCCTTAATCTCACCTTAGAGTTTTCACATAGCATCCCCTTTCTGCATGAGTGGTCCATTAAAATATTAATAAGGAAAAGTCTAGTCTCTCTATGTTTTGATCTCTTCTTACTATCTTCTACATTAGGTACACCATAGGTCAAATTCATATGAGAAAATTCAATAAATTTCTAAATACCATCACATACTTAAAAGTCCAATATACTTTATCCACATTAACATGTAAGACAAACCATGCACATTCAATAGAATCAGTGATAATGCTATTTACCTTACTTGAGATCGCATATGGATCTACGTACTTGCTACCATCGAGTCAGAAACTTTATCACCTTATTGAGCATAGACCCAACCTTGGGATAGAGGCTTCTGCTGTGCATCTTAGAGTACTTGGTTTGCTAGAACTTCTTGCTACATTTGTTGTTCTTTCTTATTAGAGCAAATAATTTTCTTGTGGTCCTATTGACCATATATGAAGCAACTATCATGGAATTACTTGCACTCTCTTAGATAACAAGGTCCACCACATTGATAATACTTAATCCCATCTTGAGATTGTTCTTTGCCTTCCACAGTAGAGCTCAATTTATTGGTCTTTGATTCAAAAGGTCTACCACTTTGACTCTATCATCACCAGGGCTTTGTTAACAATCTGCTTATAGGTAGATAATTCAAATGCAGTAATCAGCTGTTGGTTTTGACCTATAAGTCCATTTTAAAAATTTTTAGCTCGAAATCCCTCCTCGACTATCAGCATTGGAGCATACCTAGATACTTTTTCAAACTTTGGTGGACAATCGTCATACTACCGTACTCTAATCGATCAAACTCTCAAAATTTCTTGAATCAGATACTATTAGCAAAATACCTCTTGTAAAAGATCTTTTTAAATCCTTCCCATGCAAAGAGTGTATCATTTGGGTCTAACCTTTCGATCTCCATCTCCTATCAATTGGTTGCCTCATCTTGCAGCATGAAGATGGGAAAAGTGACCTTCTACTCAGCAGGACATCTCAGGGTCTGAAATATTTATTTTATTGCTTTTAAAAAACTAGTTTTCAGCTTCTATGGGGTTAGATATTCCCATAAATATTGGTGATGCATACTTCTTAGAGTCTATCAAGTTGATTTGATGCTCCCACTAGTTTTTGGCTTCCTATTGTTGCTCAAGCTACCACTTCTGCATTTGTTGTTGTATGATCTGCTTTTGTTGTTTTTGTTGTTCCTCCAATATCTTCTTTATATCTTTTCGAATAGCAGCTTGTTGATACATTAATACTTGCATTAACTGAGAGGTTGTAATATATTCTCCGAGCTAGATCATGGGTTCACCAGAGGTCTCCATCCTTATAGTATTTTCTGTGGGCTCATTAGGATACTCTTGCTGATGTATACCAATGACCGATGATGGTGGGGTGTCTTCTTGTTGCCTTGAGGGCTTTCAATCACTAGAGCTATCATCAAATCAGATAGGCCTCCTAACATGCCCACATTCACTCCCTTGCACCATATCAACCTACCCAGGTTAGGGTTAGCATTTATTAAATTATTTTAGTTGAGTGATAAATAGGCCTCACATTAATAATGAATTTAATTTATCCCAACCTAGCAGTCTTCCCTTGCATATGCTCTCTTTGGACTTAAGCCGAAGTGATCAAGACCCTAAGTTTTGATATTACTTATGGCACAATCTCTATGGGGGCCTTAAACCCAAGCTTTGATACCACTTTGTCATGCTGTGAACCCAACACTCGGATCAACCATATGACACGTCCATATAAACCCTAGAATAATGTCTTAGAGATCATGCAAGACCTAAATAATAAACAAATCCACAAAAATATTGAAAGAATTATGAAAATTCAACCATATTTATCAAACTAAACCAACATATCTTTATTGAATAAGGTTCATAAGATTCAAACATTTATTTGGCATAAAAAAATCTACTAACTAACTAACTGTTAACTCCACTTAAAACTCCATGCCCAATTTGACTGATGCTACGCATCCTGTAACTCTGAGGGAAAGAAAGAGTATGAGCTTTTCAATCCAATAAGAATCCTCCATATTCACATTAGCATAAATATGAAACACCTTTATGATAATATAAGCTGATAAGAAAATAGTAAGATTCATATATCAATAATTTAAATAATACTCAATATAATTATATATATATTATAAATCACATATATATAAGCCATGCCAATATACACATCAAGTCTAATCGTGTAGCTACTCGGTAGCATACATATCATGATATAAAAATCTTGAGATATATGTGATTTATAAGCAATAATTTGATTTAATAATATTTCAATAAAATTATTTTTTATTATTTGACTAATATAGTTGGATCATGATCACATTATTACTCTAGATTAGATCCGCTCATACTTCAGCTTGTGGTAGGCCAAACATATACTATATTTCTACCCATAGCCGGCAACCACATTTCCGTTTGTGGCTAACATCATAAGTATCGTGTTTCATACATATCTATTAGTTTAGACACTATTAAATTAGACACGATTCATCATCATGATTTGACTTCATTACTGGACTAACTACAATCATGCTCCATTGTATGGTAGGTCAAAAATCTCAGCCTGTGGTTGATACGCCATGTTTTATACATACCCGACTAATCCACATCTTCTCCTTTTTTTATACTTATAATTATGCAAATTAATATTTATCTTTTGGTATTGGACTAATTACAATCGTGCTCCAATTCGTGGTAGGCCAAATATAATGTTGCATCCTAGCCCAAGGCCGATCCAACACATGCACCACTTTTCTTATATGATCAATCAATCCAAATGCCACCCAAGCCCCATCTATATTATTAAAGTTATAATATGATTTTCAACATTAAATTAGTTACAATTATACTCCAACCTATGATAAAATAAAAATAATACTACACCCCAATGCGAAATGATCCAGCATAAATATCATATTTTTTACATGACCAACTAACATAGATATCGCCCATACTCCATCAATTATGTTAAATTATATTTTTTTATTCAACATAATACTATAATTAAGCATCAATTAATCAAGAACCATACAACATCAATCCATCAACAAATGATACATGAGCCGGTATATAAACAAATCACGCAATCATGCAAGTATAGTTATAAATTTCTTCATAATCAAGTAAATGATTACTTTAAAAAATCCTTACCTCTAATAGTGCTTGACATAATACGATGTATACTAATTCATTTCTTAATTAAGTTCTACAATGAAACATTTTGCCCAGCACTCTCTTGTGCAAACAATTTCTCCCCTATAGATTAAAGTTCAAACATCATAGTAAAGATTATGAAATAGATTCAACAACCTAGAACCCTCTATTGAGGATCACCAGTGGTTTAACAACGAATCCCTAGATCCTTTCACTAAACCCTTTGAATCAATGGGAGAGAAAGGAAGGGAGAGAAGAGAGGAGGAAGAAGAGAGTGAAAAAGGAGAGGGGAGAATACGAAGTTAGGAGAGAGAAACTAAGAAGAAGAGCGAAAACTCTTTCTTCATTTTCATTAATATAGGGGAGAGTTCTTCTCTCCCTTCTCCATAAATCATTGCTGGAACCTTTGATAATAGCCATGCTAGCAACCCTTTAGTGGTGGAGGCTACGACAACCACTAGCAGCAACCCCATCATAGCCATGTATCGGCATGGTGGAAGAAGGAAATGAGGCACAAAATAGGGCAAAATCCTAGTAATGACAACCCCATTATTGACTAGAAGAAAAGAAAAGAAAAAAAGATCTAGGCCTTACCCTAGGTCCAATGACGTCGGTCGGCCAATTCATCAAAAAAAATCCTGAAGACCCTTCATGAAAAATCAAGGATAAATCAGAGGATTTTTTGCTGATGATAGATAGGGTTTTGGGGCAAGATGGCTAGGAGAGGGAGGAGACCCTTTATAGACTAAGGATCCTAGGGTTTGCCTACCCTAGGATCCCTATTCCTAATAGGAATCGAAGAAGAAAAAGATTTGTATTCGGAGTCTTCTTTCCTCTACTCACGTGCGCAGCAGTGAGCCCCATTCTTTTTTTTTTTTTTAAAGATGCTTTAAAATTCATGCAAATTTGAACCTATTGGTCAATGAACCAGGTCCTTACATACTTGTTCCTAACTAGAAAAAGCCTTATATCGGGTTGACGCCATCCAAAAGGATGACCGGAAGACAAGACAAAATTTCATGAGATAGAATCACTAGTTAATTATTACCAAAGTTTATGCACGAATTGGTGGTCAACACTTTCATGATTTTCAACCTAGTTGCTACAGCCATCATTTCTATCAAATTTTAAGGGTAGCTTTCTGTGTAACTTGCATATTACCATATTTTTTCTGTCAAGAAATATTTATATCATTATAGAAATACTATACTTATTCGAATATTGATGTCTTAATTTCCTCTTTCTCTGATGCACTTGCATACATAAACAAAAACAAATCACATAATAAGTAAGATCTCACATGCTGACACTGTATTCATTAAAATAAATATATAAAATAGGGAACTTGGCACTACGGGTATTTGAAACCCAAAGATACAAGCGGATTTATTTTCAAAAGAACAAAGAGAAATTATTAAAGGTTTATGGGAACCATCAAATTATGAATTTGAACCCTACTTGGGTTCTGACAAGAGATAACAGCAAACATCACTCTAGCTGCAAGCAATATATATAGCTTCTAAGCTTTTCCAATAGTCTTTATCATCATAGAGAATCCAATCATGCTAGTGGCTTTGGCGGAGTTGGGCAAGGGCCACCCTTGTAATTGGATTTGGTGCATCCGGAGGGACCCGATCCAGCGAGGGACTCCAACGCCAAACTTCTTTCAACAAGCCACGTTTGCCATGCTGAGGGCCTCGCGGCTGTAGAGAGAGGCTGCGGGGTGGCAACCAACAAGAAAAGCAACATCAATCCGAGTACATTTCCTCTACGCACACTCATTTCTTCCCAATGTTTCTATATGCTTACAAAGGAAGTGGGTTTTTTCTGTCTTAATTGGCTAGAACGTATCTCTTCTATCTAATGGGGCTTTGGTGCTGTGAAGAACCTTAGACAGAGGGGGGTTTATATAGATCGTACCATGAACCTTTGGTCCTTTAAATCTTGCCGGAGTCTCAAATTAAGTCTAAATATTGCAACGAAGAATACATGGACTGGACCCAACAAGGAATTTCCATATCTTTTCACTATTATATGAATGTTTGAATTAAATATCGGTAAAATGTCTTTCATGTTAAGACGGAAATTAATGGTTCAAGAGAGCATTTAACAACTTAACATGAGGCGAGACTTGGACCATTCAAAGTTCCTGAAGTGGGCGGGTCACAGCTAGTATCATGCAGAAACTACTCATATGACTTGACCGTTGTGTACCTTGGCACAGCAAGGCCTAGTCTAGTTTCTAAGTACGAGAACGTGGTGCCCTAGGAAATTATGCTTAGTTGTTTTTCAAGAAAATTTTGGACATTACTCTTATGGAAAATTTTAACTATTTGATAATTTGCTAATTTCATTTATAGTTCAATCTGTGCATCATAAATTCTGCATACTTTGTATGAGTAACAGATATCTACCAATTTTATGCCATTAAATTAATTAAAAATTAGAATTAATCTAATATTGAATTTTTTAGGTAGGTCACTCAAGTATACATGCAAAGGAGTTTCCAAGAAACTTGTTACCATGCATACCTCAGCTTTACCGTCTCAACTTCCACACAATGTTAAATTTGAGTCCTATATAGCAGAATCTATTATAGTTCAATACTCAAGTAGATTTGTTTACCAGTCCCCAACCAGAAGCTAATTTTAACTGTGCCGGACCCTCACCAACTCCAAGATCTAATTTTTTAGTCAAATGTTTTGGAGTTTGAGGAAGATCCAACAGAGATTCTGACCAAACTATGGTTTGGTATTGGCATACACAACAATGAACCTGGACATGCACGACACTTCTACTTTATACACACATTTCAAGTTAGAAACATCAAAGAGAATCTCAAGTTGGTCTATATATATTTTTTGATTTGGATTTGGAGATCCTGCAACATGATCACTAGGTAATTAGTTGGATTCACTAACCACCTATTTTTAGATCTAATATTAGGATTTTAGATCATATACATTTAACGAGCAGACTATGATGTTGAAAAAGAAAATCCTTTAGAAATAGTAATTGCATGAATGTAGTAAATAAGCTAATAAACTTTACATGAGCATGTCTTTTAGATTCTTCAAGAATTGTTTTCTAGGTTTCTTATGAATATCTATGGCTTTGTCCCTTGAGGATGTACGGAGAATTCTAGTGATCAGTTATTATGCAGCCAAGTGAAGTTACTTCACATATTCTACACATTAATAGAAATAGCCTTATATATTGCTGCATTTAAAAGCAATGGGTATTTCACATGTATTCTAGAAAATGAACAGCCGATTGGCTTGCAGCTTATATTGCAGAGCACATCAGACATGTATGACTTCTGAGGACTTCTATGGAGGGGGCCCCTAGCCCTTTTAGAGACGTTTTACTTTCTGACCTTTTTAGATGTATTCACACTAGACATGTATCAATAATCTATTTTAATCAAAAGAAAAAAAGGGTATTGGATTTAAGAGATATTGGTTTCCAAACTCTTTTATGTTGAAGCTGCTTCATGATGCTTTAAGTGACCGTTGTAAACTAATTATTCTAAAAAAGAAAAATATTTATTAGAAGTATAATTATGAAAGCTATTGGATTTCATGGTGGGGATTGGGTTAGCTAGAAATTGGACCCTAGTCCATGTTGGATGGAGCATAGACTAGCACTTGTTTCGAGTCTTGAGTATAATTTTATATGAAAAACTCAATTCAGTTCATCCTTTAAAATTATATTCACTAAGGAGAAGCTTATAGCTAAAGTTTTATATGAAACATTAGAGATATGCATGTAAAATTTATATTATAAATTTGGTAAACTATTAACTATGGGCTTGGCTTGAGGTCATGTTGAGTAGGACCGTGCCCTGCCTACCTGACGAGCCTAAAGAATAAGAATGACAGCACACCTTCTGAAGGTATGTCTGATCTGCTCATTATCGAAACTAACCTAACGGTTTCTTCTGCATCTAGTTAGATTATAGACTCTGATTTAAGTGCTCGTTTGTGTACTTCTATGCAACATCTTGAGGATAGTAGGAGACTGAGGGATGGTGAGATGACCCTATAAGTCAGAAACGGAGCAAGAGTTGCTGTTACAGCTATGGGGACATATTCTCTGCGACTACCGTCATAATTTAGTTTGATTCTTAAGGATTATTATTATGTACCCACGGCTAAATTTGATTTCTGCTTCATGTTTAGCGCAAGATAACATATAATTAGTTTTCATAAGGACTAGTGTACCATTTATTTTAAACATAAAATGGTTAGAAGTTGTTTCTTAATTAACAATCTCTATCAATTGCATGTTGATGTTTCTATGAATATAACCAAGCAGTGAGTGAATGCCATAGGAATTAAACGACCTAGAGATGAGATTAACCTAAAGTATATGTAGCATCTTAGGCTAGGTCACATTGGAGAAGAAAGAATTAATAGATTGGAGAAAGATGGGCTCTTGGGCCCATTGACTTTTAGATCTTATCTAGTCTGTGAATTCTGTCTTCAAGAAAAAATGATCAAGCTGCCTGTTATGGGACAAGGAGAAAGGATCATTGAGATACTTGCCCTAATACACATTAATATGTGCAGCCCATCTGATGTGGTGGCCAAAGGAGGTCTCTACTTCATCACCTTACCGATGATTATTCATAGTACAGATATATATATCTCATGAGATACAAGTCTGAAGCCTTCGAAAGGTTCAAAAAATTCAAAAATGAAGTAGAAAAGTAAATTGAAAAATTTTTTAAGATTCTTCGATCAGATTGAGGAGGTGAATATCTTAGTAGAGAATTTTTAAGTTATCTCAAAAAATATGGTATAGTCTCATGATGGACTCCATCTGGAATGCCTCAACTCAATAAAATTTCAGAATAAAGAAATCGAACCCTATTGGATATATTTTGGTCCATGATGAGCTTCACTGACCTTCTTTTATTTCTTTATAGACATAGTTTATTAACAGTGAATTATGTATTGAATAGGATTTCTTCTAAAACTATTCCTACCACACCGTATGAGATATGGCATGGTAAGAAATCAAGTCTGAGTCATCTAAAAATTTAAGATTTTTTGGCCAATATCAAAAGACAACAGATGGATAAGTTAGAAGCCAGATCATTAAAAGCTCATTTTATTGATGTCCCAAGGAGTCTTTAGGATATTATTTCTATTTTTTAGAGGATCATAATATAATTATGAGTCGGTATGTCATCTTTATTGAAAAATAGTTTATTCAAGATAAAGATATAGGATGATAGATTGGGCTTAAAGAGAAAGTCTCTGAAAAGTAATGAGCTTCAAAACCTAAAGAACCCATTCAAATAGAGCCAATACGTGCATCTCTTCCTCCACCTCATAGATCTAGTAGGATTTTTCATCCTTCTGACAGATACTTAAGTATCATCACTGAGGATATAGAGAAAATATTTCTCACAAAAAATGGGGTGCATGTTGATGATCTCAAAACCATGACGAGGTAATATCAGATATCGACTTTGAGAAATGGTTAGAGATAATAAAATTGGAGATTGATTTAATGCACTCAAACTGAGTCTGGACCTTAGTAGATTCATCAAAAGGTATTGTACATATTGGGTGTAAATGGATCTATAAGAGAAAGATAAGTTCAGATGGAAAGATAGAGATCTTTAAACCAAGATTTATAACAAAAGGATATAGTCAACGTGCGGGCATTGACTATCAAAATATCTTTTCGTCAATGGCCATGCTGAAATCCATTCGAATATTGCTTGCTGTTGTAGCATATCATGATTATGAGATATGGTAGATAGATGTAAAAACTATTTTCTTAAATAGATATCTTGAAGAAGATATTTATATAGAGCAGCCTTTAAGTTTCACTTTCGATGATAAAGATCACAAAATCTGAAAGCTTCAAAGATCTATTTATATACTCAAGTAAGCATCTCGAAGTTAGAACACTCTTTTCAATGATGTAATCAAATCATTTGGTTTCATCAAAAATAAGGAGGAACTATGTGTGTTCAAAAAGGTCAATAGGAGTGCTATTACGTTCTTCATACTATATGCAGATGACATACTCTTGATTGAGAATAATGTTTCTATATTGACTACAGTCAAGTTATGATTGTCTAAAAAATTCTTCATAAAGGATCTTGGAGAAGCATCCTTTATATTGGAGATTAAGGTCTATAGAGATAAATCTAAGAGGATGCTAGGATTTTCACAAAGGATGTATATAGTGAAGATGCTGAAGAGGTTCAGCATGAAAAACTTCAAGAGAAGATTTGTGCCCTTTAGACATGAAATTCATCTCTCCAAAAAGATGTGCCCCAACACATCAGAAGAGATTGAATGCATGAGCAAGATCCCTTATGTTTCGATCATAGGGAGCCTCATATATGCCATACTATATACACGGCTTGATATAGCTCATGCTATAAATATCACAAGCAGATATCAGGCGAATCTAGATGAAGAGTACTGGACATCTATGAAATATATCCTTAAGTACTTGAGAAAAACTAAAGATATGTTCCTGATCTTTAGAGCTGGAGAATTAAGGATGCTAGAATATACTGATTCAGACTTCATATCCGATATTGATGATTGAAAGTTGACATCAGACAGTATATTCTTATACAATGATGGTGCTATTAGTTGAAAGAGTTTCAAGTAGCCTATCATAGCAGACTCCACCATGATAACAAAATACATCGCCGCATCGAAAGTTACAAAGGAGGTATTTTGATTCAAGAAGTTTGTTACAGAACTGAATGTATTGCCTTTAGATGCCATTTCTCTCTACTACGATAACAACGATGTCATAGCACTTGCTAAGGTACCGAGGTCTCACTAGAAGTCTAAGCACATCTAGTGATGATTCTACCTACTCTGTGATTATCTCAAGAAGAAATATACCAAGATACAGAGAGTAGACATCACAGATAATGTGGCTAACTCACGATGAAGTAGCTGAGCCAACAAAAGACTGAAGTCCATCTTAAGAAGATGGGATTTAGATTTGTGGTTTTAGTATAAGTGGAAGATTGTTAGATGTACGTCCTAAAAACTAATTAAGTTGACACATGAAATCCTTCTAAGGGCATAATTTATAATTTTGACTTATTAATAAATTAAAATTTAAATTATTTATCCATTCATATTATGTAATATGTCTATGAATCATCTAATAAATTAATAAGATGATGACACACATATTTTCAAGAGTTGAGAATTTGATGTATGTGTGATTGATAATTAATTCATAAACTTCTTCCGATTGTAGGATCATCATGAGGATGATGATTGTTCTAGATAGGTTGGTGTATGGATTGCTTCTTTATGGGTAGATGAGTCTCGAATCTACAGTGTGCAACACTGAGTGAGAGTGCAGGTGCTTATTAGAGAATAAGGATGCCGAATATAACCAACATGAGTAGTCACTTGTTGGATATCTATCTTTTGATTATAACATACTTGATGCTACAGTAGTGTGAATAGTTCTTAAATCTGTGGTGCCTCGGCTATTCACAATGAGGTTGCTATAATTTGACTACATCATAACTCAATCTCCTAGCTATGTAGAATCTTGAGATGTATGTTAGCTGTAGTAAGTTCAATATAGGAATAGGATGAGCACCTATATGGGATTTATCAATCCTGGTAGTAATAGAAAAGTCCTATGAGGATCATGAAACTAAGTTTAGTTTATGGCCATGGCAAGTGTGAATAGTGGAAAGAAGTTTTCATGAGATTTCACTAAGAACTCAGGTTGATTGAATTTTACATATGACAAGATCAGGTTGATTAGTTATCTATAGCTATAATTTTGTCGAAACTCACGATAGAAGAATCGGATCACACAGCAACTGTACCTAGAGGTTCATCTATTTAATTTTACTGAATTGTTATCACATTCTGCTAGGTGTCACTAGTGGATTATAGGATCAATTGAGAATTATTTGGATGATCAATAATTTTCAAATTAGTTGAATTGGAAAGGGTTCCAATTTATTGAAAGGACTTTCAATGATATTGTTGATGGAGATTATAATATATCCTACTACTAGATAAAATTGAACCTATGGGATCACACAAAAAAAAAAATTAGTCTAGGATTAAAAAATTGGACTCATATGGTTCAATTTGGTTAAGGATTTGAGAAATCCTATTGGGTTTAGGAATACTATGCTAGCACATGGTTAAACCCAAATCTTCTTTAGATCTATGAAATAAAGATTGGATCAAGTCAATGTATGCAATATGGGCAGTCAAGAGTTAGTTTTCCATCATAATTAAAGTTGAAAGAAATTAGACTCGCACCCAAATTGGATAGATCCATGGGGCGCCAACTATTGGGTTGGCACCCCCTTGACCTTATGCGATAAGGATTGGGAGACTAAGATGGGGCACACACTCCATCAGGGTTTGACACCAATTAAGGTAGGTAGGAGGCACCCAAGGGTCCTAGTATGAGTTGATTTTGGATTCCTTATGAGATAAGGATCTGATTTGATCAAAGTTCTAAACCAAGTAGGACTCCTTTTGGCCTACAAAAGGGCCTTGAGATGTGATCTCTATACCAAAAGCAATCCAAAGCTCCAAGCCTCCATGCCTCTCACTCTTGGCCTTCATGCCCTCTCCCTCTCCTCTCTTCCTCACACCTCTACACCCAAGGGTTGGGTGGGTTTTGGCTTCCACACCCAAGGAGTTGGGCATTCCCCTTTCTACATGCCAAGGGTTGGCGCATTGTCTAAAGAGAAGGAGTTCTCTCTTGTTCTCCCATCTTTCATCATGTTGCATGCTGTTTTCTTGAAGAAAAAATAAAGAAAAAAAAAATTAGATTATTTTCATAGATGTCTATAGAGATCGGACACTTATGTGGCTCTAAAAGGAACCGAAGAGATATTCATGATCATCAAATTGGGGTGAATACCTACCCATGCAAAGGTAAAGATGAGATCTTCATAAGTTTACTTTGCTAAAATTTTATTTGCTATATATAGATCCTAAAAATATGATAGGGATGATCTCATGAGATGAGATCGATAAGATGTATGTAAAATAAATTCGCTTCCACTACATGTATAAAATTTTTATTGTTTTAGCATGCATGCCCTAGATTTTCTTTCAATTGGTATCAGAGCAAAGGTTGCATGATCAGGTTCTTTAAATCTAAAATTTAGATTAGATCTAAATTATTTTTCTTATAATTAGATCTCTGCTCTAAATTATATCTAAAAATTTATATTTGTTAATTGTATATGAAATTTAGATGAGATCTGAATTATTTATTTTTAATTAAACATGATTGTTAGATTTGATCTAATTTTTTATTTTATTTGATTCTAATTTTTTATATTTCGATCTAAAATTTAGATTAGATCTAGAGTTTTAGATCAAAAATTTTAATAAAAAATCAAAAATTAGAATTGATAAACAACAGCGTTAATCAAGGATCATCATGACATAAGATTGTCTTGGCATAACAGATATTATGTTGAAAGATTGTCCTAGGATGTTAAGAGATGAAATCCTAAATCATACTTTTACAATATAGATTGGATCTAAAATTTTAGATTAAAGATCTAATTGACAAGCTTAGGATTAATCAAGGATCATCCTGACATAAGGGTGTCCTAGCATAATGGATGTTATGTTGAAAGCTTGTCTTAGGATGATAAGAAATGAAACCCTAAATCATACATCTGAAATTTAGATTGGATCTCAAATTTTAGATTAGAGATCTAATTGATAAGCTTTGGGTTAGTTTAAGTTCATCCTGACATAAAGTTGCCTCGACATAATGTAAGTTATGCTGAAAGATTGTCCTAGGATGACAAGTGACGAGATCCTTTAATCATAAGTCATCTTTTGAGGGAAAAAAAAAGACTTAATCTGATTATAAGATAATCACATCGTATTTTATTGATACATGTAGTGATCATATTGAACCACTACACCCTAAATATAGGATTGTATCATGAATACAACTTTAGATGATTGCAATAGGCCAATTTGTGGTAAAGAATCAAAAGCTGAAGCTAATTTGGATGAGATTGATCTATTGGTGTCTAAGACAAGTTCTTTGAAAGGTGGTTACTTAATTAGGACCATTGCACCAACAGTAGGGAGCCTCCCATCGATCTCTACTTATCTGGCCAATTTGATTGACCAAATCTAATTTGGGGTGCTTAGCATTGAGTTCACCATGATTGCATTGCACCATGAGTCTGATCTTGATGAGTCAAAACATGATTTCACTAGTAGATCCAATGTAATTATGGATTTTCATATGATGTGAATAAATAATTAGAATCTAAAGAAGACCTAAATTAAATCTTCTTACAAATATTAAGTCGAGTGATCTTCCATCATTATAGATGTGCGGGCCCTTTCGAGTGTTGACTATTCTCGGCTGGATATAGTAGTACAATTGCATCAAGAAAGATACAATTACTCTATTGACATGAGATGTTGCAGGGTGGAGATGGAGTTGGCCCAATAATTATTAGGTGAGGATTCCAATGATGGCTTCACTTTTGCAAGAACGGTGGGTCTGACTTAACTAAGGAATGAGATCAATAACTATCAGGTGAGGTTTCAAGAATTAGAGATCAATGATCATTGCAATTTGCTTGAGAAGCATTGAACAAGAGTTATCCACTCATTGGTTGACATATTATCAATAACTATTAGATGAGGTGGTATACCAATTGGTGGGTACCCACTTGAAACCCTAATCATGGAGGTTTTTGTTTCTCCATCCGAAGAGCATGAAAAATCCAAGAAAATAGTGGGAGTCAAGTTTATTTTTAAAATCTTCTTATCTCTGTAAGAAAATATCTATTTCAAACCCTCTCGTTTGTATCTTAGAAAATAATAGATTGACTGGACTCAATTACAAGGATTGGCTCTGAAACTTAAAGATAGTTTTGAGTTCTGAAATGCTGAGCTATGTACTTGATCAGGATCTTCCTGCATTACCAGCTCATCCGACACTTGATCAAAGGGCTATCTATGAGAATTGGTTGGATGACGACAATAAGGCCTGATGCTACAAGATGGATTCTATGTTCAATGAGTTCTAATGCCAGCACGAGGACATAAAAATTGTCAGGAGCATACTGGCTCACCTACAAGAGTTGTATGGTGAGCAGAGTCATGTAGCTCACTATGAAGTATCCAAGAAACTCTTCAAGATAAAAATGCATGATGGGCAGTCAGTCCATAAGCATTATTTGACAATGAGCAAAGACTTGGAGGAGCTTGAGAAGCTTGGGATGTCCATGAACAAAAAGACTTGGAGGAGCTTGAGAAGCTTGGGATGTCCATGAACAAGGAGTTGCAGATTGATCTGACCCTGTAATCTCTCACTGATGCATATGGATAGTTTATCATAAACTACCATATAAATAAGATCCAGTGAACCAATGTCGAGTTGCTCAATATGCCGGTGACTACAAAAAAATCTTTGAAGAGTTCAAGGGACACTGTTCTAGCTATGGAGCAGACTTCTTCTTTCAAAAAAAAAATTACTAGAAAGAAAAAGGAGACCGTGAAAAAGCAAAAGGTGGAGAACAGGCCTAGGAAGGAAGTTCCCAAGAAGAAGGCCATAAAGAGAGGGAAGTTCTTTTACTGTAAAAATGATGACCATTGGAAGAGGAATTACCCTGCCTATCTGGCAAGCCTGAAGAATAAGGATGGCATACTTTCTGAAGGTACGTCTAACCTGATCGTTATCGAAACTAACTTTATGGTTTCTTCTACATCTAGTTGGGTTAAAGACTCTGGTTCAAGCACTCATTTGTATACTTCTATATAGAATCTTGAGGATAGTAGGAGGCTAAAGGATAATGAGATGACCCTACGAGTCAGAAATAGAGTAAGAGTTGCTGTAATGGTTGTGGAGACATACCCTCTGCAACTATCATCAGGATTTAGTTTGATTCTTAGGGATTGTTATTATGTACCTGTGGCTAGCAAAAATTTGATTTTTCTTTCGTGTTTAGCGTAAGATAACTACATAATTAGTTTTCATAAGGATTACTGTACCATTTACTTTGAAAATAAAATAGTTGGAAGTGATTTCTTAATAAGCAGCCTCTATCAATTACATGTTGATGTTTTTATGAATATAACCGAGTAAAAGGTGAATGCCATAGGAATTAAAAGACCTAGAGATGAGATTAACCTAAAGTATATGTGGCACCCTAGGTTAGGCCATATAGGAGAAGAAAGGATTAATAGATTGGAGAAAGATGTACTCTTAAGCTCATTAACTTCCTGATCTAATCCAGTCTGTGAGTCCTACCTTCAAGAAAAAATGACCAAGCTGCCTTTTAGGGACAAGAGGAAAGGACCACTGAGATACTTGCTCTAGTACACACCGATGTATGCGGCGCATTTGATGTGGCAGTCAGAGGAGATTCTCTCTACTTCATCATCTTTACCGATGATTATTCATGGTATGGATATGTATATCTCATGAGACACAAGTCTGAAACCTTTGGAAGGTTCAAAAAATTCAGAAATGAAGTAGAAAAATAAATTAAAAATTTTCTTAAGATTGTTCGATCGGATCGAGAAGGTGAATATCTTACTAAAAAATTTTTAAGTTATCTTAAGAAATATGATATAGTCTCATAATGGACTCCATCTAGAATACCTCAATATAATGAGATTTCAGAATGGAGAAACCAAACTCTATTGGATATGGTTCGATCCATGATGAGCTTCACTGACCTTTCTTTATTTGTTTGGGGATATGGTTTATTAACAGTGAATTATATATTGAATAGGTTCCTTCTAAAATCATTTTTACCACACTATATGTATTATGGCATGGTAAGAAATCAAGTCTGAGTCATCTTAGAATCTAGGGTTGTCTGGCCCATGTCAAAAGACAATAGATAGACAAGTTAGAAGTCAGGTCATTAAAAACTCATTTTATCGGATATCCTAAGGAGTCTTTAAAATATTATTTCTATCTTTCAAAGGATCACAATGTGATTATGAGCCGACATGCCATCTTTTTTGAAAAATAATTTATTCAAGATGGAGGTATAAGAAGATAGATTGGGCTCAAAGAGAAAGTCTCTGAAGAGCAACGAGCTTCAGAACCTGAAGAATCCATTCAAATCAAGCCAATATGTGATACTCCTCCTCCACCTCATAGATCTAGTAGGATTTTTCATTCTCCTAATAGATACTTAGGTATCATCACTGAGGATGTAGAGAAAATATTCCTCATGAAAAATAGAGTGCATGTTGATGACCTCAAAATCTATGATGAGACGATATTAGATATCGACTTCGAAAAATGATTAGAGGCAATGAAGTTAGAGATTGACTCAATATATTCAAACTGAGTCTAAGCCTTAGTGGATCTACTAGAAGATATTGTACCTATTGGGTGTAAATAGATCTATAAGAGAAAGATAGGTTCGGATAGAAAGATAAAGACCTTTAAGGTAAGGCTTGTAGCAAAAGGATATAGTCAGTGCGAGGGTATTGACTATTAGGATACCTTTTCACCAGTGGCCATGCTCAAATCCATTCGAACATTGCTTACTGTTGCAGCATTTCACAATTATGAGATATAGTAGATGGATGTAAAAATTATTTTTTTGAATAGATATCTTAAGAAAGATATTTATATGGAGCAGCCTTTAGGTTTCACTTCTGATGATGGAGATCACAAAGTCTGCAAGCTGCAAAGATTTATTTAGAGACTTAAGCAAGCATCTCGGAGTTGGAATACTCATTTTAATGATGTGATCAAATCATTTAGTTTCATCAAGAATGAGAAGGAACCATGTGTGTTCAAAAAGATTAGTGAGAGTACTGTCATATCCTTTGTACTGTACGTGGATGACATACTTCTGATTGAAAATAATATTCTCATATTGACTACAGTCAAGTTATGGTTGTTTAAGAAATTCTCCATGAAAGACTTTGGGGAAGCATCTTTTATATTGGGGATTAAGATATATAGAGATGATCTAAGAGGATGCTAGGACTTCCACAGAGGATGTACATAGAGGAGATGCTGAAGAGGTTCGGCATGGAAAACTCTCAGAGGGGACTTATGCCCTTTAGGCATACAATTCATCTCTCCAAGAAGATGTGCCCCAACACACCAAAAGAGATTGAACGTATGAGCAAGATCCCTTATGCTTCGACCATAGAAAGCCTCATATATGCCATGCTATGTACACGACCTGATATAGCTCATCCTGTGAGTATCATGAGCAGATATCAGTCAAATCCAAGTGAAGAGTATTGGACATCTGTGAAATGTATCCTTAAGTACTTGAGAAGATCTAAGGATATATTCTTAGTCTTTGGAGGAGAATTGAGGATGCAGGGATATATTGATTCAGGCCTAATATCTGATATCGATGATCAAAAGTCGATATTAGGGAGTGTATTTCTATGCAACAATGGTGTTGTGAGCTAGAAGAGTTTCAAGCAACTTGTCATAGTGGACTCCACCATGGAAGCAGAGTATATCACCACACCAGAAGCTATGAAAGAGGTATTCTGGTTCAAGAAGTTTGTGGCAGAATTGGATGTGATGCCATCAGATGCCACTCTCCTCTACTGCAACAATAATGGTGCTATAGCACTTGCTAAGGAGTCGAGATCTCATTAGAAGTTCAAGAACATCGAGCAATGATTTCACCTAATCCATAATTTTTTTGAGAAAAAATACATTAAGGTACAGAGAGTAGACACTACGAATAATATGGCTGATCCATTGACAAAGCAGCTGAGCCAACAAAAGATTGAAGTCCATCTTGAGAAGATGGGACATAGATTTGTAGCCAATTGACTTTAGTGCAAGTGGAAGATTATTAGATGTATGCTGTAGAAGCTAATTAGGCTGACATATATAATTTTTCTGAATGTATAGTTTATAATTTTAACTTATTAATGAAATAAAATTTAAATTATTTATCCATTTATATTGTGTAATGTGTTTATAAATTATCTAATGAATTAATAAGATGATGACACATATTCTGAAGAATTAAAAATTTGAGGCATGTGTCATTGATGGTTAATTCATAAACTACTCCCGACCGTAGAATCATCATAGGGATAGTGATTGATACAGATAGGTTGGTGCATGGATCACTTTTTTATGAGTAGATGAGTCTCGAATCTACAATATGGAGATACTAAGTGAGAGTGTAGGTGCTTGTTAGAAAATAAGGATGTTGAGCGTGACCAACAAGAGTAGTCACTTGGATATCTATCTTCTCGTCATGACATACCCGATGCTGCAGTAGTATAAATAATTTTTGAACCTACAGTGCTTCGGTTATTCATAATAAGATTACTATAGTTTGACTACACCATAACTAGATCTCTTAGTTATGCAGAATCTTGAGGTGTATGTTAGCTGCAGTAGATTTATTGTAGGAATAGAATATGCACCTATATAGGATCTATCAATCTTGATAGCAAGGGAGAAGTCCTATGAGGATCATGAAACTGAATTTAAAAATTTTTGGCCATTGTAAGTATGAATGATGGAAAAGAGTTTCTATGAGATTTCACTAAGAACACAGATTGATTGAATCTTACATATGATAAGATCAGGTTGACGAGTTATCCATAACTTTAGTCTTGTCGAAACTCACGATAGAAGAATCGGATTATATAGCAACTGCACCAAGAAGTTTATTTATTCAGTTCTACTAGATTGCCACTACATATTGCTAGATATTACTGATAGATTGTAGGATCAATTAAGAATTATTCAGATGATCAATAATTCTCAAATTGGCTAAATTGATAAGGATTCCAATCCATTGAAAAGAGTTTCCATGATATTATTGATGAAGATCACAATATATCCTACTACTAAATAGAATTGAACTTATAAAATCACACACAAGGGGAATTGGTCTAGGATTAAGCAATTGGACTTATATGGTTCAATTGGGTAAAAGATTTGAGAAATCTTATTGGATTTAGAAATACTATGCTAGCACATGGTTAAACCCAAATCCTTTTTAGACTTCAATCCCTATGAGATAGAGATTGGACCAAATTAATTGCATGCAATATGGACAGCCAAGAGTTGGTTTTTCATCATAATTAAAGATGGAAAAAATTAGACTCGCATCCAAATTGGATTGGATCTATGGGGTGCCAACTATTGGCGCCTTCTTGACCTTATGTGACAAGGATTGGGAGACTAAGATGGGGCACATGCTCCATCAGGGATTGATGCCAATTAAGGTAGGTAAGATGTACCCAAAAGTCTTAGTATGAGTTGGTTTTAGGTTTCTTATGAGATAAGGATCTGATTTGATCAAAGTTCGAAACAAAATAGGACTCCTTTTGGCCTATAAAAGGGCCTTGAGATGTGATCTCTATACCAAAAACAATCCAAAGCTCCAAGCCTTCACGCCTCCCCTCTCTCTTGTTCTTCACACCTTCTCCCTCTCCTCTCTTCCTTATGCCTCCATACCCAAGGGTTGGGTCGGTTGGCTTCCATGCCCAAGGAGTTAGGGATTCCCCTTTCTACACGCCAAGGGTTGGCACGTTGTCTAAAGTGAAGGAGTTCTCTCTTGTTCTTCCATCTTCCATCAGGTTGCATGCTATTTTATTGAAGAAGAAATAAAGGAGGAGAGTTCTAAATCATTCTCGTGGATACCTGTAGAGATCGAATACTTGTGTGGCTCTAAAAAGAACCGAAGAGATATCCATGATCATCAAATTATGGTGAATACCTACCCGCGTAAAGGTGAAGATGAGATCTTCATAATTTTGCTTTGCTAAATTTTTTTTTGCTACATATAGTCTTAAGAATATGATAGAGATGATCTCATGAAATGAGATCTATAAGATGCATGCTAGATAAATTTACTTTTGCTGCATGTATAAAATTTTTGTTGTTCTAGCATGCATGGCCTAGATTTTCCTTCACGTGCAAGTAGATAGCATTGATGGGATGGTACATGAGATCATCACCCTGTCACTGATATGACTCTTATGTATCATGCAATTTCTTGACGACTATGATAGACTAGTGCTCTCAACATGGAATTAATGATGGTTGCTAGGAAGCAGCTCTTTAACCAAAACATATCATAAAATGCTAAAACAGGGTAATACTACAATTCCAATACAAATCTAAAATAGCCAAGATATGCAAGATAAGTATTTACCATGTAAAGTACCCAGCAATTGAAGTGAAGAATAACTGGTTGAAAGTTTCCAGCCTTGGGTCTAGGTTAGGTAAAACTTGGGCCAAAACCAAACTATTTCAGGTCTTTGCATAACTAGCCTTCAATTTTATAGGACGATCTTGTAGCAGTTTATGATCGAGTGACTTAAACATGTTGCTATGCCTTTCCTTGGAGCAACTTAGTATGCTATTACCTAAGTGAGAAGCTACTAATCTATAGTCTAAATCTAGTGTGTCACAACATGCCCAGGTTAGGGTGTCATCATGCATGTGCCAGTTTTATCATCTATTTACATTACTCAATCTAAAGTTGCCTAGTTGAATAATTCATCTATCAGACTACAATAGATGATAACAACAACAACAACAAAATGAATGCTATTTGAGTAAATATATTGTTGCTGCTAAACTCCGATGAGGTAATTGGAATGATGCCGAGCGAGTGCGCCTAGTGTGCAAACTAGTGAAAACTTATGAAAGAAGTCCACCTGCTGGAGATTGTCCAACGAAGGATCCTCCAATACTTAAGTCAGTTGGAGTAAAGGGAACAGTAGAAAGATTCATAGTAAGAAGAGCATAGAAAGTGTTAGAATTGGCCTACCCTAGTCCTCCACTTTCCTCCCTTTTATAAGGTGGCAAAGCCGTCACTGAAAACTGTCGTCGACCATAACTCCAAAACATAGGAGTTATGGGTGCATTATGAGCGTGTAATGGGCCATTAGTGAGTGGTTATCTTAGGTCACAATCTGATAGTTAATATCCACATCGCGTAATCAACTCTCGATCACGACTCTTTCGGGCTGGGAGTTATGATCGTAGATAGTCAACTAATTATCGAGTATGTGTCAGCCAACTACCGAGTAAAAATATCAGGTTTATGCTGAACTTTTGATGTCTATGTCGATTGAGCCTTCTTCTGACATAGTTAGCTGAATACTGAGTTGGATCATTAGTTGGTAACAAAGTCGGTGTTGTCATCTTGGTCAGTCATCTGAATATTTATCCAACACTTACCCCCTAACTCCCGAGTCCGAATTTGTTTAACAAGATCGGGCAAAGGGAGTAAATCAGAATTCTTTATGACCTTCAGAATGTGTGTCAGCCAAGTTTTATTCTCCGCTGTCAGCATTTATTATTATCTCTGGGGCTAAGTAGTTGTTTTGTCATTTTGTGGGTCATGCTGCTATTCTGATGTATCGTGGGTTGTGCAGCCATTTTGTCTTTTCATGAGGCATGCAGTAATTATGAATGTGAAGCATGAGGCGCATCTATAATCATTACTGGAGATTGAGCAATTCGATTGATCGATCTCTGATCGTTTAAATGCAGCCACATGTCGATATCGGGTTGGCCTAATGGCTTTCATCATGAATTCAGCTTATGTAGTAGAATCGCATCGGTGGTGCATTGAATGGTTGAGAAATTCATTGGCTGAGATCCTTGCTATGTGTTAGAATTGCGAAGCGAGATGGGAGTTTTGGTGTTGATCTTGGCTGTTGGGTATCTCTATAAATAGAGAATCTCCTTGCCCATGTATTTTCTTTCATTTACAGTTCCTTCCTACTAGTTTCATCCCCATTTTTGATCCACAGTCGAGAGGAAGAATCCATTCTCTCCATCTTCATTGTTGGCATCCATATCTCCCTCATTGTCAGCTTCTTCATTATTATCATTCAACTCGCTTTTGAGGTCAAATTCCTTATCCTTTTCCTCTCCTTTTTGGATTTAATCTATAGACTTTTCTTTTAAGTTTAATGGTTAGAATGTCTTCTTCTAGGAGGGAGTTTGAAGATAAGAACTTTATGAGGGATCAAGGTTCTCGGGCTCCAACTACTCGGGAGGAGATCGAGGACATTCCTCAGGGCACTCTCGAGGATATTCCTTCTTCTCAACAAGATTATTTTGGTTCTCATAGGTTGGATGACTAGTCAGCTATCAAAAATCTTTCTAGACATCTTTACGAGAGGTCCAAGTTATCTGAGTCTGATGTTCGGCATTTAAGAGATCAATATCAGATCCCGAGCTGATATAGATTGTCGGATCCTGATCAAGATGGTTGGTGACCCACCCTCTCGACTGTCACATCGCCATCTATGAGGAATTTCTTTGATCTGACCTTTGGTTTCCTATTCATCCATTTATTACTAACAACTTTGACTTGTATGATTTAGTTTTGACATAGTTGGCTCTGAACTCTATTAGAATTCTTTGCTTGTTTGTTGTTCTCTATCATCTTATTCGTTATGAACCACAAGTCTCACTCCTTCGAGCTTTATTAATGTTGAAGAAACTGTTAGATGTATATCCTAAAAGTCAATTAGGCGGATACATGTAAATTTTTTAGGAGCATAATTTTGTAGTTGAATTTTTGAAATCAATATAATTGGGTTATTTTTTCATTCATATTGTGTTATGTGTCCATAAATCATTCAAAGAGCTAATAAGATGATGAAATATATTCTCAAATGTTGAGAATTTGAGACACGTATCATTAATAATTAATTTCTGAATGCTTCCGATCAATGAATAATCATAGAGATGGTGATTGATCCGATCGATGCATAGATCATTTTTCTTTAGAATAGACAAGTCTCGAATATACAGTGTGGAGACACTGGAGCGAGAGTGTAGGTATTAGCCAGAGAACAAAGATATCGAGTGTGATCATTATGAGAAGTCACTTGGAAGGCTACTTACTCATCAGCGACTTCTTTAATGCTACAGTAGTGTGACTAGCACTTAAACCTGAGGTGCCTCGGCTATTCATGTTAGAAAATTAGATAGGCAGCATGTGTATATTTCAAAAATTATTTTTGAATATAGTGAAAAACAAACAGGTTAATCCTTTAACCCCACATGCTGAAGATCAAATCTAATCCTACCCAAGTCTAGGAGAAAAACAAACATATAATTTGAAATTTAAAAATAAGTATAAGATCGCATCTCCATACCTTAGCGTGGGTAGATATTCACTGCTACTGATGATCAAGCCGCACACTTGTCCGACCTCTACGGATATCCATCGGGATCAATCTCGAACTGATCTTCTCCTAGTTCATTCTTCTTCTCCAAATAGAATCACAGTCTTGAAGACTTAAATCAACTCTTTGATCTAGACTGCGAGATTAACTCTTTGATCTGCAGCCTTCTTCTTGTTCTTCGCTGTAGACGGACAGCACCTCTACTCTTGGCGTGTGGAAAGTGGGACGCCCAACCTTTGGATGTGGAAGAGAAGAGAGGGAGGAGGGGAGGCATAGAGAAGGGGGAGAGACTTTTGGTTTCACAAAATTCTATCATTTAGAAACTCTAGAGATATTCTCTTTATATAGGCACTATCCTGACTTAAAAAAAGAATCCAATTATCTTTAAAAGGTACATCCTTATCTCATAAAAATTTTCTATCTTTTTAATCTAATTTATTCTCAATAAAATCAGATATAATTGACAAGTAATCAGCCCCTTTAGGTAGGTACAAGGGGCACCCATGGAATATAAGTAAGGTAGTTGTTAGCGCCCCACATTAGGGTTTCTTGCCATATGAGAGGGGGCGTGGCCCCTCTCTCTCTCTCTCCTCCATGCCTAGCCATGAGAGGGGGTGGGTCCCTCTTGCCATATCTAGGGGGTTGGCACCTCCTAGTCTTGCCAAAAAGAGAAGCAGGTGCCTCCCATCTTTTCATCTATTCCACATGCACCCTTAGAGATAATTAAGAGATAATGAAGAGATAATGTTAGAATAATTTAGCCAACCAATTGACTTAATCAAATCCTCTTGGGCTCACAATTAAGAGTCCAATTAAATTCAAATAAATTTAGATTAGGTTCAAGGCTATAAACTTGATCAAATCAAAATCTCAAAAAGAATTAGATTTAACCATATGCTAGCATGGTCCTCATAAACCTAATAAAATTTTAATAAATCTTAACCAAATAGAATTTCATAAGCCCAATTGATAAATTCTAGATTAAATCTCTTAATGTGTGACCCTATAGATTCTATTTTATCTGATAGTGAGATATATTGTGATCTCCATCATAATACTATTAAAACTCTTTTCGATGGATTGGAATATTTTCAATTCTATCTTTTGATGGTCATCGATCATCAAAACGACGTCCGATGAGTCTCACAATCCACCAGTGACATCTAGCAGTATGTAGTGACAATCTAGTAGAATGAAAGTATGAACTCCTAGGTACAATTATCGTATGATTTAATCTTTTTATCATGAGTCCCGACTTGACAGAGGTCATGAAGAATTCGTCAGACGCCATCATCAGTCATGTGATAGATTAGCTCGACTCGAGTTCATTTGTGATTTCTGTGAAAATTCTTTTTCAGTATTCACACTTGCTTTGACCAAAGACTTTCTAAACTCAGTCTCACAAATCGCATAGGACTTCTCATTTTCTACCAAGGATAATAGATTCCTTCTAGGTGCATCCTACTCCAAACAGTGAACCTGAACCTACTGAAACCAACATACATAGCAAGGATCCGAATAGCTAGGGATCAAAAAAATATGTAGTCAAATTCAGTAGCCTCACTGTGAATAGCCATTGATACTGCAGATCAAACGACCACTCATACCACTGCAGCATCAAGAAGATCACTGACGAGTGAGTAGACATCCATGTGGTTCTCATATTGGTCACGCTCACTGTAAGTTATTCTCTAACAACCATCCACAGCTTCACCCTAGTGTCTCTACACCACAGACTAGAGACTCATCTGCCCACAAGAGAGGTGAACCGTGCACCGATCTCGAATGGATTGATTACTGTGCTCTGTGCCGATCCTTTGATCGAAAGTATTTAGAAATTAATCACTAATTAATGTATGTCTCAAATTCTTAACACTTTAAGAATATATAAAAGTCATCTTTATTAATTTTTAATACAAATCATAGATACATAAACATTATTAGAATAAAAATTTTTTTTATTGATAATAAAAAGATTATAAGTATAAGTTTAAGCTCTAAAATTACATAATGTGTCGCTAATAATTGGCTTCTAGGACACAAATCCAACAAACTCCCACTTGACCTAAAGTTAATTGGCCATATACCTAAGACTCATCTTCTTAAGGTGAGCTTCGATCATCTACTGGTTGAGAAGATTGGTCAGTGGGTCCGTCACATTTAGTGCGGAGTTAACACTTTGTATCTCGACGAATTTTTTCTCGAGGTATTCGCATATGATGTGAAACTACCACTCTATGTGCTTGAATTTCTGATGACATCTGAGCTCCTTAGCGAGGGCTATGACGCCATTGTTGTCACAGTGCAGTGCAATGACATCTGATGGCATCACATGCAGCTCCACAATGAACTTTTTGAACCAAAAAGCTTCTTTAGCAGCTTCAGAGGTGGCGATGTACTCGATTTCTATGGTCGAATATGCAATGATCAACTACTTAAAATTTTTTCAACTAACCGTACCACCATTACACAAGAAGATATACCCCGATCCTCCACCAAAGACCAACATCAAATTCTTAGTCCTTCTCAAGTACTTAAGGATATTTTTAACAGCAGTCCAGTATTCTTCATCTTGATTCGCCTGATATCTACTCATGACACTCATGACAAGTGCTATATCATAGCATATATATAATATGGCATATATAAGGCTCCTTATTGCTGAAGCATAAGCGATCTTGCTCATGTGCTGGATCTCTTCAGATATGTCAGGACAAATCTTCTTGGAGAGATGAATGCCATGTCCAAGGGATAAAAGACTCCTCTTGGAGTTTTTTATAATGAACCTCTTCAGTACCTCCTCTATGTACATTTTCTGTGAGAGTCCTATCATTTTCTTAGATCTAACTCTATAGACCTTTATACCAAGAATGAAGAAAGCTTCTCTTAGGTCTTTTATGGTGAACTCTTTTGATAATCATACTTTGACCGATGTCAGTATGAGAATATCATTCCTAATCAGGAGGATGTCATCCACGTACAATATGAGAAATGTGACAGTGCTCCCACTAATTTTGTTGTACACATACTGCTCCTCCTCATTTTTTATGAAATCAAATATTTTAATCACATCATTGAAGTGAGTGTTTCAACTTCAAGATGCTTGCTTGAGTCCATATATGGACCTTTGCAGCTTGCAGACCTTGTGATCACTATCACTGATTGTGAAATTCAGAGACTGCTCCATATAGATATCTTCCACAAGATATCCATTTAGGAAGGCAGTTTTCACATCCATTTGTCAGATTTTATAATCATGAAAAGTTGCTATCGCAAGCAGAGTATGGATGGATTTCAGCATGGCTACAGGCAAAAAAGTTTCATAATAGTCAATACCTTCACGTTGACTATAATCTTTCGCAACTAGCCTTGTCTCATATGTCTCTACCTTACCATCTGATCAAATTTTTTTTTTTATAAATTTATTTACACCCAATAGGTACAATACCTTCAGATGGATCTACTAAGGATCAAATCTGGTTGGAATGCATGGAGTCAATTTCTGACTTCATCACTTCCATCCATTTCTTGGAGTCTATATCTAATATTGCCTCATCGTAGGTTTTGGGATCATTCCTAATGTCTCTATCTCCCACAAGAAATGATTCTTCTAAATCCTCTATAAGAATACCTAAGTATCTTTCAGGAGGATGACAGATCCTACTTGATCTACAAGGTGGAGGAGGTATCACATCTACTGGCTCATTATTGGATTCAGATTTTTGGACTCGATGCTCTTCAGAGACCTTCTCTTTGAACTTAATCTTTCTTCCACTACCTCCATCTTGGATAAATATTTTTTTCAAAAAGATGGCATGATGGCTCACAATCACATTGTGATCTTCAGGAAGATAAAAGTAGTATCTCATAATTTTCTTAGGATACCCTATAAAACGAGCCCTAAAAGACCTAGCCTCTAACTTGTCCGCCTGCTGTCACTTAACATGGGCCGGATATCCTCAAATCTTGAGGTATCCAAGAGTTGACTTCTTACCATGCCATAACTCATATGGTATGATAGGAACAGATTTAAAGAGAACCGATTCAAAAGATGAATCGTAGAAAGTAAAGCATGTCCTCAGAGAAAGATAGGAAGATCTGTGAAGCTCATCATGGATCGAACCATATCTAATAGAGTCCGATTCTTCCTTTTGGATACCCCATTGAGCTGAGATGTCCTTGGAGGTGTCTACTATGAGACTATGCCATTATCTTTGAGATAGATCTGAAATTCTCTACTAAGGTATTCTCCTCCTCGATTTTATCGAAGAATCTTTATGGATTTTTCGATCTATTTTTCTACTTCATGGCTAAACTTTATGAACTTTTCAAAGACTTCAGACTTTCAGTGCATCAAATACATAAACTCATATCATGAATAATCATCGATAAAGGTTATGAAGTAGAATAGCCACTCCTAGCTTATACATCGAATGGACCACACACGTCAGTGTGTACCAAAGCTAATATTTTTCTTATCCCATAAAGGATAGCTTGGCCATTTTTCTTTAAAGATATGATTCATAAATTGGATAAGATTTAAAAGTCAATGATCCGAGAAGATCATCTTTCTCCAGTTTGTTGAGTCTGTCCTCTCCAATATGGCCTAACCTAAGGTGCCACAGATTTTTTTGGTTAATCCTATCTCTAGGTCTCTTATATTCTATGATATTCACTATTTGCTTATTAATATTTACACTCGCATCCGTATGCAAATGGTAAAGACCGTCAATCAAGAAAGCTCATGCAATAATTTTATTTCTAAAATAAATTGAACACATATCTTTATTGAAATGAAAATTATAGTTGTCCTGTACCAGCATAGAGATAGAAATCAAATTTCTACTAGCTATAGGTACATAATAACAGTCTTTCAAAAATAGACTAAGTCCTAATAGTAGTTGCAGAGGGTAGGTTTTGATGGCCACAGTAGCAACTCTTGCTCTATTGCCAACCCAGAGAGTGATCTCGCCTTCCCTCAGCCCCCTAACTTCTTCAAGACCCTACATAGAAGTGCACAAATGAGCACTTAAACCAAAATTTAGAACTCAATTAGAAGAAGAAAAAACTGTAAGATTAGTTTCAATAATGAGTAATTCAGATGTACCTTCAAAAAGCCCATCATTCTTTCTGCTCTTGACAGTCATCAAGTAGGCCGGACAGTTTCTCCTTCAGTGACCTTCGACGTTGCAATGGAAACATTTTTTCTTATCGTTGACCTTCTTTGGAACCTATTTCATAGGCTTGGCCTCATTCTTCTACTTCTTTGTAGGCTTTTTCTTCTTCTTAAAAGAAAATTTTCTTTTAGAGGAAGCCCGCTCCACAGCTAGAACTGTGCCCCTTGAACTCTTCGAGGTGCCTTCTGTTATTACCAGCATATTCAATAACTTAGGTAAAGTGGCATTGATTTTATTCATATGGTAGTTCATAATGAACTATCCATATGAATCAGAAAGAGACTGGAAGATCAGATCCACCTGCAATTCCTCGTCCATGTTTATACTGAACTTTTGAAGCTCTTCTATATCCTTGATCATTGTTAGACAATGATCATTAACAGACTATCCATCACACATCTTCACTCTAAAAAGTCTCTGAGAGACCTCAAAATGAGCTGTGTGACTCTACTTACCATATAACTCTTGTAGATGAGTCAGCATCTCTCTGACAGTCCTCATATCTTCATGCTATTGCTGAAGATCATTGGACATGGATGCTAAGATGTAATACTTTACCTTGTTATCTTCATCTATCCACTTCTCAAGTGTGGCTTATTGATCAGGAAATAGACGAGCAGGTAACACAAGCGCTTTCTAATCTAGGATATGGATGAGTTTCTTAAAGCTGAGAATAATTCTCAAATTTTAGAGTCAGTCTTTATAATTGGTGCCAGTCAACCTATTAGTATTGAGAATTTGAGCTAAGAGGTTGGTACTCGATATGGTTATCTGCAGAGAGAACAGTTTCTAGTTAGATATTTATACTTATAAGATTGTTTATTCTAAAAATTTTAAAAAATAAATAAAGACTCCTACTATTTTTTCGAATCTCTCACACTCCTTAGATGGAGAAATAAAAATCAATACATGATCAATTTCAAGTGGGTACTACAGTCCTATTAATCTATACACACCTCACCTAATAGTTATCGATGAGTACAGACCAATGAGTGGACAACACTTTATCTATTGCTTCACTAAGCAAGATATAGTGGGTTTAGTCTCTAAGTCCCGTAGCCTCACCTAGCAGTTAGTGGCACATTTCTTAGTTAAGTCAGACCCATCATTCACCAACGAATGCAAAGTCATTATTGGGACCCTCACCTAACAGTTATTGGGCCCAACTCTATTTCTATCCCGAGATATCAAATGTTAATAGAGTGATTGTACTTTTAAGATGCAACTGAACCACTAGAACCAGTCGAGAACGATCAACGCCAGAAAGGCACCTGCATCTCTACAATGATGGAAGGCCTCTAGACTTAATATTTAATGAGAAAATTTGGATTTAGGTCTCTTTTAAATCAATAGATCTGACATCCGACTGATTAAATTCAGGTTAGCACATCAACATGTCTAACCAGTCTAGTCGGTATGGGTGAACTCGAGTCAATAAGTAACCTAACACGAAATTGAATCTCCCAAGATGGTCAGGTAAGTTAAGATGTGTGGGGGTCCCTCCATTGCTTTTCTTAGACACCAATCAAAATTGATCAGGTTAGATAATAGAATCAATTAAATAACCACCATCTAAATACTTATCTTAGATAATAAATTGGTCGATTAGAATCGATTAGGTTAACCTATTGAAATGGACCCGAACCACTAAGTCAAATTCGATCTTGAGTCAATCAACTCACATTAAAATGTAAATCGATGTGACTAACTACAACTAAACTTAACTTTGAGTCCATTTGATCTAATCCTAATCATCCATCGATTAGGTTCAATCAACTGCTCAAAATCGACAACAGGTTCTAACATGATCTAATCAATTAGACCCTAATTATCGTTTGATCACTTAGACCTAATTTATTCAATCCATACCCACATGCAACAACATAATTTTAGCTCTAAAAATAATTTTTAAATTATATTTTATTACATACAATTAGTAGCTTATAATTTTGAAACTATTTCAGATCTAAACCTAATGTCATATATCAAATATATATAGTTTCATATCTAAATTAAATATGCATCACATATACATTAAATTTTAAATCTAAAACTAAATTTATACATATCAAATACATATAAAATTAGATCTAAAATATTGATTAAAATATTTTAAAGATATCTTTTCAAAAATCGATTCACATCAAACTAGGACAACCTTTATAATATAGGGAGTAAACCCAATATTAAGACAACCTTATATCAGTTTGATGTAAAATTTTAATAATTTTAATTTCAGATTTAAACTTAAAATTAAACATATCACATATATTAATTTTTAGATCTAAAAGATTGATTTAATTATTTTAAAAATAGTTTTCAAAATTGATCAATTTTGTGCTAAGACAACCTTTGTAATATAAAGAATAAATTCTATACCAGGACAACCTTATATCAGCACAAGGTTGATTTTAAATCATTAAAACTTTCAGATTTAATAAAAAAATTAGATCATATATGTTTTCAAAAAAAATCAATAGCTCTGATACCACTGTTAGAAAATCGGATAGGCAGCATGTGTATATTTCAAAAATTATTTTTGAATGCAGCAAAAAATAAATGGGTTAAACCCTTTAACCCCATATACTGAAGATCAAATCTAATCCTATCGAAGCCTAAGAGAAAAACAAACATATAATTTGAAATTTAAAAATAAATATGAGCTCGCATCTCAATACTTTAATGCTAGTGGATATTCACCGCTACCGATGATCAAGGATTCGTAAATGCTCGAGCTGCACACGTGTCCAGTCTTTACGAATATCCATCGAGATCAATCTCAAACTGATGTTTTCATAGTTGATTCTTCTTCATCAAGTAGAATCACAGCCTTGAGAACTTAGATCAACTCTTTGATCTAGACCCTCGAGATTAACTCTTTAATCTGCAACCTTCTTCTTCTTCTCCTTATTATTTGCTGTAGATGGACAGCACCTCTATTCTTGGTGTGTGGAAAGTGGGATGCCCAATCTTTGGGCATGGAAGAGAAGAGAGGGAGGAGGGGAGGCATGGAGAAAGGAGAGAGACTTTTGGTTTCATAAAATTCTATTACCTAGAAATCCTAGAGATATTCTCTTTATATAAATACTTTCCTGACTCAAAACAGAAATCCAATTATCTTAAAAAGGTACTTCCTTATCTCATAAGAATCCTCTATCTTTTTAATCTGATTTATTCTCAATAAAATCAGATATAATTGGCAAATAATCGCTCCTTTAGATAGGTACAAGGGGCCCCCATGGAATATAAGTCAGGTAGTTGGGCCACCAACTCTTGGCGCCCCATATTAGGGTTTCTTGCCATATGAGAGAGGGCATGGCCCCTCTCTCTCTCTCTCTTCCATGCCTAGCCATGAGAGGGGACGGGCCTCTCTTGCCAAATGCAGGGGGTTGGCGCCCCCTGGTCTTACCAAAAAAAGAAGCAGGCGCCTTCCATCTTTCCATCTATTCTACATGTACTCTTAAAGATAATTAAGAAATAATGAAGAGATAATGTTAGGATAATTTTGCCAACTAATTGACTTAATCAAATTCTCTTGGGGTCACAATTAAGAGCCCAATTAAATCCAAATAGATTTAGGTTAGATTCAAGGCTATGGACTTAATCAAATCAAAGTTCCAAAAAAAATTAAGTTTAACTATGTGCTAGCATGGTTCTCATAAACCGAATAAGATTTCAATAAATCCTAATCCAATTAGAACTTCATAAGTTCAATTGGCAAATTCGAGATTAAATTTCTTAATGTGTGACCTCATAGATTTCATTCTATTTGGTAGTAAGATATATTATGATCTCCATTACAATATCATCGAAATTCTTTTTAATGGATTGAAATATTTTCAATCTATCCTTCAAAGATTATTGATCATCAAGACGACACCCGATCAATCTCAAAATCCATCTGTGACACCTAGCAGTATATAGTGGCAATCCAATAGAATGAAAGTAGAAACTTCTAGGTGCAATTATTATATGATTTAGTCCTTCTATCATGAGTCCCAACTTGACAGAAGTCATGGCGAACTCGTTAGATCCCATCATCAATCATGCGTTAGATTGGCTCGACTTGAGTTTATTTATAAATTTTATAAAAAAAATTTTTCAGTATTCATACTTGCTTTGACTAAAAATTTTCTGAACTTAGTCTCGTAAATCATATAGGACTTCTCCTTTTCTATCAAGATCGATAGATTTCTTCTAAGTACATCCTACTCCAAACAATGAATTTGAATCTACTGAAACCAACATACACAGTAAGGATCTGAATGGCTAAGGACCTAGAAAATATGTAGTCAAACTCAATAGCCTCGCTATGAATAGCCAATAACATCGTAGGTTAAAAGACCACTCACACCACTACAGCATCGAGAAGACTACTGACAAGTGAGTAGAAATCTGTAGTTCTCGTATTGGTCATACTCAATATAAGTTATTCTCTAACAACTATCCATACCTTCATCTCAATGTCTCTACACCGTAGACTCGAGACTCATCTGCCCATAAGGGAGGTAAACTGTGCACCGATTTTGAATGGATTGATCACTGTCCTTCTTGATAATCTTTTGATCGAAAGTATTTAAAAATTAACCACTAATTAATGTATGTCTCAAATTTTTAACACTTTAAGAATATATAAAAATTATCTTTATTAATTTTTAAGATATATTATGGACATATAAACATGATTGGAATGAAAAAGTCCTTTATTGATAATAAAAAGATTACAAGTACAAGTTTAAGCCCTGGAATTACATAATATGCCAGCCAACAATTGGCTTCTAGGGTACAAATCCAATAATTCACAGTGAGACTGCTATGGTTTGACTGTACATACACTTGGTCCCTAGCCACATGGGTTTTTACGGTGTATATTGGCTATAGTAGATTTATTGTAGGAATAGGATGCGCACCAAGATGGAATCTATCATTCTTGATAGATAAGAAAGATGATCCTATATAATTTATGAGACTAAGTTCAAAAGATCTTGATCAAGATAGTGTGAATAGTGAAAAGGAGATTCCACATACTTGATATTAAAAACTCAAGTCAAGTAAATCTTTACATATGATAGATGTTGTAGTTTGACGAGTAATCTAAAATCTTCATCATGTCAGGACCCAAGATAGAAGGACTGTATCATACGGTGATTGTACCTAGAGGTTCATTCCATTTCATTCTTCTAGCTTGCCACCATATGCTGCCAGACATCACTAGTGGATTATGAGACCCACAAATAATCAGATAGATGATAAAATGATTCTTGATTAGGAAAGAATTAAAAGTATTTCAATCTATTGAAAAGAGTTTTAATAATATCATGATGGAGATCATAATACTACTCACTACCAGAGAGAATAAAATCTATGGGGTCACACACATAAGGAGTTTAAGACTAATTAGATGATTGAAATCTAAATTATCAATGCGATTGATAATTAGACTAACTTGTAATTGTTACAAGTAGTAAGGACTTAATTGCTAAAGGTTAGCAAGTTCAAGGAGGATTAATGTGCAAATATTACATGTCTTAATTTGATCCAATCAAATTAATTATGACTTAATTCAAGTTGAATCAAATAGGGATTTGGTTCAATTGAATTTGGATCAAAGGCTTCAATCAATTTGGGCTTAGGACACATGCACCCAAATGAGTTTAAATGCATCAAGTGTATGACTTTTGTGCCTAGTCAAAATAATCTATTTTGACTTCATCTTTGATCAGTCAACTAGATCCACACCCTAGGGTTTTTTGCATAAAACCCTAGGCACCAACAAAAGGGCAAATGGAGAAAGTTTGGGGGTGGCACTATTGGGGTTTTTGAAACCCTAGCCATCTAAGCCAATGAAGGAATTTTTAGCTCATTTATATGGGATAGCTGTACTGGAATTCTCTATCTAAGAATCCTAGCCATCAAGGATTTTTTCTAGGAGATTATTTTTCATAAATGATTAGGGTGCCACCCTAAGGTTTTGAACCTATAAATAAGTGGCCAAGCCCTGAGGATTTATGAGAATCTCATGCCCCAAAGAAGCCTCCCATACCTCTAGGCTACCGCCCCCTCCCTCTCTTCCCTCTCCTCCATGCCTCAAAGCCTTTCTTTCTTCTTCTTTGTCTTGCTGAAATCAGATTTTAGCAAGAAGGATCTTGAAGAAGCTGTCGTCCAGCTGTCGTTCTCAAGATGTTGAGAACATCCTTCATCAAGTAAAGATTCTACAAGGAAGCTAGCACCTCGGAGAATTAATTAATTGTAGATTAGCCATGTAACTCTGTATGGATACCCATGGAGGCTGGGTGCTTGTGTGGATACAAGAAAAGGAACTAATCCATGATCATCAGTTGCGGAGTTCATCAACCTGCACAAAGGTATTGAAAAAAATATGTTTTTCTTTTAATACTTGTTAAATATTTTTCTCCTATGTACATTGAGATATTGGGAATAGTTTTTCTCTTTCACATAATGAGTTGGATAATTTATTTTATTTTCGCTATGCTGATGAACTAGATTAGATCTTTTTCATTCTTCCAACTCTGATTAGTTAATGTGATTAATTAATACATGTGAAATCTATTTTAATTAATATGATTAATTAAAACATGTGCATGAAACCTAAGAGATCCTTCAAGTCATATCAGAGCTAGGTTGAGGTTTTAGGATTAATCTAAGATCATTTTGACATAAGATTGCCCTGACATAATGGACATTATGCTGAAAGGTTGTCCTAAGATGAGAAGAGATTAGACCCTCAAATCAAAGTTCCCTCTGTACATGTGAAAAAGATAATGGTTTAGGTATGAAAAGATGATTGCTTAAGTTATTGATCAAAGAATTAATCTAGATACCTAAATCAAAAGGGTTATATTTTTCATATGAGATATAAAATAAGGAACCCTAATAAATAAAATCTATTTTATTTGAATATGAGATATTCATAAAAAACTAATAAAATTTATTTTATTAGTATCTGGATTAATCTAAAATTATCCTGACATAAGGTTGTCCTGGCATAACAGATATTATGCTGAAAGGTTGTCTTAGGATGAGAAGAGATGAGACCCTTTAATCAAAGCTAATTTTATACATAAGAAAAAGGATTTGATTAAAACAAAATCCTTTTAGATTATGAGATAATTACGTTGTGTTTTCATTGATACATATGGTGATCTCCATGCATCACCACAACCCTTCATGTAGGGTTGTATCATGAATATATATCAAGATGGTTGTAATTTTGCAATTGGTAGTGGACAGCTAAAAGTCAGATCCAATTTGGAATAGGTTGACCTATTGGTGTCTAAGAAAAGTATTTTTAAGAAAGATAGTTACTTAATTAGGACCGTTGCATATGTACAAAAAGCCTCCCACCAATTTTACACTTATCTAACCAATTTGATCGATTAAGTTCTATTTTGGGGTGCTTAGTGTTGAGTTCACTACATTTGCTTGGCACCATGAGTTCGGTCTTGGTAAACCAAGCCAAGATCTTTCAAGTAATTCTATTAACTATAAATGTACATCAGATGTAAATAAATAATTAGAAATAAGGAGATCTAAATTAAATCTTCTCATAGATATTTAATCGAGCAGTCTTCGATCATTGTAGATATGCGGGTGCTCTACTGATATTGATTATTCTCAACTAGATACAGTAGTTCAGTTGCATCGAGAAAGTGCAACCACTCTATTAATATGAGATATTGCAGGGTGGTGATGGGGTTGGATCCAATAACTGTTAGGTGAGAGACCTAATAATGACTTCACTTATTTAAGAACGGTAGATCTAATTTAACTAAGGAATGAGGTCAATAACTGTCAGGTAAGGTCGATAGGACTTAAAGATCGAAGACCACTGCAAAATACCGGAGAAGCATTGAATAAGAGTTGTTCACTCATTGGTTGACACATCTCAATAACTGAGCTGGTGTGCCAATCGATAGGATCGTAGTATCCACTTGGAATCCTAATCGTGAAGGCGTTTCCATTTCTCTACCTGAGGAGTGTAGAAGATTTAAAAAAATAGTGAGAGTTGAATTTATTTTTAAAATAAAAATCTTAAAATAAATCAATTATAAAAATTTAACTTGAATCTTCTTCTCTCTGCTAGAAAATGTCTGCCTTTAACCCTCTCACCCATAAACTCGAAACCAACCACCTAACTGATTCTAATTATAAAGACTGGCTATGGAACATAAAAATTATTTTGAGTTCCGAGAAGATTAGCTATGTCATGAATCAGGACATCCCTATGCTACTAGTCCGTTCGATAGCTGACCAAAAGGTAGCACACGAAAAATGGTTGGATGATGACAACAAGGCCTGGTGCTACATGTTAGCGTCTATGTTGAATGAACTCCAATACAGCATGAGGACATGAAAATTGTCAAGGCCATGCTTGATCACCTCAAGGAGTTGTATGGTGAATAGAGTAGGTCAGCATGCTATGAAATGTCCAAGAGATTCTTCAAGACAAAGATGCATGAAGGATAGTCTGTCCATGATCATTGTTTGATAATGATCCAAGATTTTGAGGAGCTTGAGAAGCTTGGATTGGTCATGGATAAGGAACTACAAGTTGATATGATCCTTCAATCCCTTCTTGACTCATATGGGTAGTTTATAGTAAACTATCATATAAACAAAATCAACTGCACCAAGGCCAAGCTGTTGAACATGTTGGTAACCATCGACGAAATTTTGAAGAGTTCAAGAGGTACTATTTTGACTGTGGAGTAGACTTCATCATCTAAGAGAAAGCCTAAAAAAAGAAATCCATTAAGAAGCAGAAGAACGAGAATAGGCACAAGAAGGAAGCTCCTAAGAAGAAGGCCATAGATAAGAAAAAGTATTTCCACTATAACTCTAATGGCCATTAGAAGAGGAACTATCCTATTTACTTGGAGAGCCTGAAGAAGAAGAAAGATAATGCATCTTCAAAATTTATGTTGGACCTGCTAGTAATTGAAACTTGCCTTATGATTTCTTCTACTTTTAGTTGGATCATAGACTCTAGTTCTAGTGCTCATTTGCGTACTTCTATGCAAGATTTTGAGAAAACTAGAAGGCTGAGAGAAAGTGAAATAACTTTGAGAATCAGAATGGAGCAAGAGTTCACTACTACAAAAAGAAACTATGGTAGTGCTTATACGGCAGTGATTTCTAAAATCACTGCCATAGAATCTATGACAACGGTTATTCATAACCGCTGCTGTAAGTCAGACCTATAGTAGCAGTTATTTGTAACCACTGCACTAGACATAACCTACGATAGTGGTTATGTATAACTGCTGCCATAGGTTTTACCTACCATAGCAGTTACAAATAACCACTATCGTAGGTTAGACCTACGGCAGTAGTTACGGATAACTACCGCCGTAGATCGGACTTATAGCAGTGGTTATGGTAACCATTATCGTAGGTTATATCTACTGTAGCGGTTACGAATAATCGCTATCGTAGATGACCTATGGTTACAAATAACTATTACCGTAGATGACCTACAATAGCAGTTATTTGTAACTGCTGTGGTAGGTCGGACTTATAGCAGCAGTTACTATAACCGCTATTGTAGGTAAAAATTTTTTCATTCCATAACTTTTGATACAGAGATCGAATTTCAATAATTTTTTTTTTAATTTCATATAAATTTTCAAGATCTATATGGTTGGAATAATAATTTTACCAAAAAGATATTATTTTATCTCTCAAATTAGAGTTTTAAAAAAATTTAGTCGATACTTACAATTTTGGATGATTACATGAACCCCTATAATAGTAAAATCAAATTTTAAGTACATCTTCATCATTCATTATCTAAATAATTATTATTAGAGTATCCTCATAAAAGATCATCTTAATCCGATAGTCCTAGCTTTGTCAATCATTAAAATTTGATTTCGATGGTCACAAATGATCGCACGATGATCTAATAGATAGAGACTATCGATAGATCCAAAAATTTATGATGATGATCTCGATGATATTTGTAGAAAATTATCAAAATTTTACTTCAATCAAACATCATTAGCATATTCAATTTAGCACGAAATGATTTTGATCTTTAAATAAAAAATGAGTGATCACAAGGCCAATTGATGTCTGATTGAAGTGATTTTTTGGATAAATAATCTTTGTTAGTACTTTAATCATATATACAGTGGTGATCAAAAAATTCAAACCATGCATATATGTTGAAATCCACTTGAGCACATCTTCCCAAAGCATAAGTATAATTACTTGAGAAATTTAAAAATGAGTAGCAAGCGATATATAATTTTAGATCATTTATATATGTGCAATTTAAATTTTACAATCATCATCATACAAATGATCGAAATAGTAGCAAAGATCATTTATTTAAAAAATCATCTTATAATCAGACATCGTTTAGCCTTTTCATCACTCATTTTTTATTTAACGATCCAAATCATCCCGTGCTAAATTGACCATGATAATGATATCCGATTGAAGTAAAATTTTGACAGTGTAATATAAATATCACTAAAATTATCATTAAAATTTTTTTAATCCATCGATGGTCTCTATTTATCAAATGATCATATGATTATTCATAACCATCGAAATCAAATTTTAATGATCGACATATCTAGGGCTATCGGATTGAGGTAGTCTTTTATGATGATACTTTAATAATAATTATTTAAAAAATGAACGATAAAGATGGACTTTAAATTTTAAAATGATATCATATTCAGAGAAAAATAGAAAAAAATTATATTCTGCCTCTATAGCAGCAGTTGCCTAATAACCACTGCTATAGGTCTATGGCAACGATTTACTAACCACTGCTATATCGTACTTATAGTAGTGATTACCGACAACTGCTGCCATAGATTGGACCTACGACAATGGTAACTGATAACCACTGTCATAGGTATGACAGCCTACGGCAGCGGTTATTGATAACTGCTGCCATAGTTTCAATCTATAGTTGATTGTGATAGTCCCACATTAGTTATGGAAGAAATGAATGACCTATATATAATAACTTAAGTAGTCAACCAGCAACAGCATGGGCTTAAGTATTTTGCAATCTCTCTTTAAATGGGTGCTGCCATCGCTCGCTTACCACTGCCACCGCCTATTGCCATCGCCACCACGACCACCACCGCCTCTGGCCGCTGTCCGCTGCTGCCCCCTGCTGCTACTACCCTGGTGGGCCCACCAGCCACTGGCAACCACCCACTACCCCCAGCCACTGTCCACCTCCGTCGTCACTTTGGCAGGCCCGCCCCTGCTGCTACCATCGTCGCCACGGCCCTGGCTGGTCCACCCACCACCGCTACCGTCCCTCACCATCCCCCACCATCGCCACCCACCCTCGTCTCGGTAGTCAAGAAAAAATGATCAAGCTACCTTTTATGGGATAAAGCAAAAGGACTACAGAGGTACTTGCTCTGGTATATACTAATGTATGCTGCCCATTTGATGTGCCGGCTAGAGGAGGTTATCTTACTTCATTACTTTTATCGATGATTATTCATGGTATAGGTATGTATATCTTAGGAGACACAAATCTAAATCCTTTGAAAAGTTTAAGAAATTCAGATGTGAAGTAGAGAAGCAGATCAAAAAATTTTTAAAGGTACTTCGATCAGATCAAGAAGGTGAATACCTAAGTAAGAAATTTTTGGATTATCTCAAAAAAAAATGGTATAATGTCACAATAGACTCCACCTAGAATACCTCAACTCAATAGAGTTTTAGAATGGAGATATCAGATCCTATTGGCTATGGTTCAGTCTATGATGAGCTTCACCAATCTTTCTTTATTTCTTTGGAGACATGCTTTACTCACTGCTAATTATCTAGTGAATAGGGTTCCCTCTAAGTCCGTTCCTACCACACCATATGAAATGTAGCATGATAAAAAACTAAATCTTGGTTATCTAAGGATTTGGAGATGCTCAGCCCATGTCAAATGACTACAGACAGACAAGTTAGAGGCAAGATCCATAAGAGTTCATTTTATAGGATATCTAAAAGAAACTTTAGGATCCTAATTTTACTTCTCAGAGGATCACAATGTGATTGTGAGCCAAAATATTATTTTTCTAAAAAAATAGTTTATCCAAGATAGAAGTAGTGGGGGCAAATTAGGCTTGAAAAGAATCTTTGAAGAGTAATGAGTCATGGAACCCATTGAACGTATTCAAATTAAGCCAATACATGTAGCTCCTCCTCCACCTCAAAAATCAAGTAAGATTTTTCATCCTCCTGAAAGGTACTTAGATATTTTTTTAGAAAAAATAAGAGAAATATTCTTCACAAGGAATAAAAAACATGGAGATGATCCCAGAACCTATGATGAGACGATGTTAGGCATCAATTTCAAGAAATGGTTGAAGCGATAAAGTTAAAAATTGACTCAATACATTCCAACCATGTTTGGACCTTAGTAGATTCACTAGAAGGTATAGTATCTATTGGATACAAATGAATATATAAGAGAAAGATAGGTTCAGATGGATAGATAGAGACCTTCAAAGCAAGGCTTGTGGCTTAAGATTATAGTCTATGCGAAGGCATCGACTAACTATGCTGAAGTCCATTCAAACACTACTTATAATTGCAGTATCTCATGATTATAAGATATGACAGATAGACGTAAAAATTACTTTTCTAAATGAATATCTTAAGGAAGATATCTATATAAAGCAGCCTTTGGATTTCACTTCCAATGATGGAGATCACAAGGTTTGTAAGCTACTAAGAACCATATATGGACTTAAGCAAGCATATCGAAGTTAGAATTTTCATTTCAATGATGCGATCAAATTATTTAATTTTATCAAAAAATAAGAACTATGTGTTTTCAAAAAGATCAGTGGGAGTGCTGTTATATTTTTCGTACTGTATGTGGATGACATCCTCCTTATAAGGAATGATGTTCTTATGCTGACTTCGATTAAGGTTTGGTTATCAAAAGAATTCTTCATGAAAGATCTTGGAGAAGCATCCTACATTTTAGGGATAAAGATCTATAAAGATAGATCTAAAAGAATGTTAGGACTATCATAAAAAATATACATAGAGAAGATGCTGAAAAGATTCAGCATGAAAAATTTCAAGAGAAGATTTCTGCCCTTCAGACATAGAGTTCATCTCTCCAAGAAGATGTACCTCGACACATCTGAAGAGATACAATGCATGAGCAAGATCTCTTATGCTTCAGTTATAGAGTGTCTCATGTATACCATGCTATATATATGACCTGATATAGCACATGTTGTGAGTGTCACAAGCAGATATCGATCGAATCTAGGTGAGAAACACTAGATTGCTGTGAAGAATATTCTTAAGTATTTGAAAAGGACTAAAGATATATTCTTGATCTTTGGAGGAAGAGAGTTAAGGATACAGGGATACACAGACTCAGACTTTATGTTTGATGTTGATGATAGAAAGCCTATATCAGGATATATATTTCTTTACAATGGTGGTGTGGTAAATTGGAAGAGTTCCAAACAACCGATCATTACAAATTCCATCATGGAGGTTGAGTGCATCGTCACTTCTGACGCTGCTAAGGAAGCCTTCTAGTATAAAAAGTTTGTTGCAAAGTTGGATATCATACCATCAGATGCCATACCACTCTTCTGCGACAACAACGGTGCCATAGCTCTGGCTAAAGAACTCAGATCTTATTAGAGGTCCAAGCATATAGAGTGATGATTCCACCTGATTCGTGAGTACCTCAAAAAGAAGTACAATGAGGTGTGGAGAGCAGACTCTATGGACAATCTGATAAATCCACTGACTAAGCCAATAAGCCAACAAAAGCCTGAAGCCCACCTTAAGAAGATGTGATTAGATACATGGTCAATTGACTTTAGTACAAATATGAGATTGTTAGATATATGCTCTAGAAGCTAATTAGACTGATACATATAAGTTTTCTACGAGCATAATTTTGTAATTAAATTTTTGAAATCAATAAAATTAGATTATTTTTTTATTCATGTTATGTTATGTATCCATGAATCGTCCAAGGAGTTAATAAGATGGTCACATATATTCTCAAGTGTTAAGAATTTGAAGCATGTGGCATTAATAATTAATTCTTGAATGCTCCCGATTAATGGATAATCATGATGATGATGATTGATCCAATCGGTGTACATATCACTTTTCTTTAGGATAGATGAGTCTCGAGTCTATAGTATGGAGACACTAGAGTGAAAGCATAGATATTTGTTAGAAAACAAAGATATCGAGTATGACTATTATGAGAAGTCACTTGTATGGCTATCCACTCATCAGTGACTTCTTCGATGCTATAGTAATATGGCTAGCCCTTAGACCTGAGGTGCCTTAACTATTCATAGTGAAGCTGCTATGGTTTGACTGTACATACACTTGGTTCCTAGTCATATGGATCATTGTGGTGCATGTTGGCTATAGTAGATTCATTGTAGGAATAGGATGTATACCAAGATGAAATCTATCATTCTTGATAGATAAGGAAGATGGTTCTATATAATTTATGAGATTGAGTTTAGAAGACCATGGCTAAGGCAGTGTGAATAGTGGAAAAAATTTTTACATACTTCACATCAAGAACTCAAGTTAAGTAAATCTTATATATGACAGATATTGTAGTTTGACGAGTAATCCATAACCTCCATCTTATTGAGACCCAAGATAGAAGGACTATATCATACGATAATTGTACCTAGAGATTCATTCCATTCCATTCTGCTGGTCTGTCACCATATGTTGCTAGGTATCACTAGTGGATGTAGGGCTCATAAGAAATCAGATAGATGATCAAATGATTCTTGATTGAAAAAAAGATTGAAAATATTTTAATCTATTGAAAGGAATTTCAATGATGTTATGATGGAGATCATAACATAACTCACTATCAAACAGAAGAGAACCTATGGGGTCACACACATAAGAAGTTTGAGACTGACTAGATTATTGGAATCCAAATTATCAATGTGATTGATAATTGAATTAACTTGTAATTGTTATAAGTAGCAAAGACTTAATTGCTAAAGATTAGCAAGTTCGAGTAGGATTAATATGCAAATATTGCATGTCTTAATTTGATTGGATCAAATTAATTATGGCTAAATTCAAGTTGAATCAAATAAGGATTTGGTTCAATTGAATTTGGATCAAAGGCTTGGATCAATTTGGGCTTAGGACACATGCAACCAAATGAGTTTAAATGCATCAGGTGTGTGACATCTGTGCCTAGCCAAAATAACCTATTTTGACTTGATCTTTGACCAGTCAACTAGGTCCACACCCTAGGGTTTCTTGCATAAAACCTTAGGTGCCAATAAAGGGCCAAATGCAGAAAGTTTGGGGGTGGCACCATTAGGATTTTTGAAACCCTAGCCACCTAAGCCAAAGAAGAAATTTTTAGCTCATTTGTATGAGGCAGCTATATTGGGATTCTCTCTATAAGAATCTTAGCCATCAGAGACTCTTTCAAGGAGATTATTTTTCATGCATGCTTGAGGCACCACCCTAGGATTTTGAAGCTATAAATAAGTGGCTAAGCCGTAACGGTTTATAAGAATCTCATGCCCCAAAGAAGCCTCCCCTACCTCTAGGTTATCGCCCCCTCCCTCTCCTCCATGCCTCAGAGCCTCTCTCTCTTCTTCTTTGTCTTGCTGAAATCAAATTTCAGCAAGAAGGATCTTGAAGAAGCTATCATCCTGCTGCCGTTATCAAGATGTTAAGAACATCCTCCATCAAGTACAGGTTCTGCAAGGAAGCTAGCACCCTGAAGAACCAATTGATTGCAAATCAGCCATCCAACTCTGTGTGGATACCTATGGAGGCCAGGCACTTGTGTGGCTATAAGGAAGTAATCCATGATCATCAGTTGCAGAGTTCATCAACCCTCACAAAGATATATAAAAGGAAAATATGTTTTTCTTTCAATACTTGTTAAATCTTTTTCTCCTATATACATTGAGATCTTGCGAATAGTTTTTCTCTTTCATATAAAGGGTTGGGCAGTTTATTTCATTTCTACTGTACTGGTGAAATAGATTAGATATTTTTCATTCTTCCAACTCTGATTAGTTAATGTGATTAATTAATACATATAAAATCTATTTTAAATAATATGATTAATTAAAATACATGTGAGAAACCTAAGAGATCCTTTAGAAACATCCTAGGGAGAGAGGATGGTGGTTTTTCAGTCCTTGATATCATCATCAGTTTATCATCGGGTTTCCCTCTTCTATCCATAGGTGGAAGAATAAATTTTTTTATATTATTGCTAATGATTCTTGGGGTTTCAGTTGGATCTGGACTACCCCTAATCTTTCTCTGAACAAAAATGAAGTAGTCCTTGAGGAAGATAGGGAGCATTATAAACTACTACTTAGCATTAAAGTTCCAGCATAGTGGGAACTACTTGCCGAGCAGTCTTTGTATTATACCGGATTGAGTCGGTTAACTCTTTAGGTAGAGCCTTGCCTTTCTTATGAACTTCTGAATTTCTTTTGCTAAATTTTTCTTACCTTTGAGACTACCTGTTGTTTTTCGATTTGCAATCATGAGGAGTACCACAGAGTCCATCTGGTGAGCAATCAAAAAGAAGGCGGGCCCTTCTCAAGGAGAATTTTCTTAAAAACCAACGAAAAGGCCTTGGGTGGAGTCTTCATCCCTTAGAGGTACTGAGTTAAGTTGTTCGATTGGTTCTCCTCTACTTTCTTTCTCTCACTAGTCCAACCCATCAATAGGAAGAGCTTCTAAATGTTTCTTTCCTTTGATTATTATTAAGTAACATTATCGGGCTAATTGTTGCTCCCCTCATATTTTATCGATTCCATTTATCTTTGAAAAACATATGAGGAGATGATATGTCGAGGCAACAGCATGAAGTGCATTTAATCTGGATTGTCCCAATATTATATTGTAGGCCAAAGGAACCTGAACTATAAGGAAGTTAAGTTGTACGGTTTACTGTTGAGATCATTATCCGATAGTAACTGGGAGGACAATTTCTCCTTCCACTTTTAACGAATCACCAATGAACTCGATTAAAGGAATGTTGACTTGTTTTAGTCTATTAATAGATAATTGCATTCAAAAAAAAGTATCATAGAATAATATGTCAGTCGAACTTCTATTATCGACTAAATTATATTTTACATCATAATTGGCTATTATCATTGAGATGACAATAGCATCATCATGAGGAGTCTAAACTCCCTGTAGATCTGCATTAGAAAAAATAATTGCATTCTCTCCTCACTGACGCTTCAAGGAGTTTTTTGAGCATTCTATCTCCCTAGGCAGCATTCCTCCAAAAATCATGTTGATCACACCTACCGTAGGTTGGTTGTGAGTTTCTTCCTTAGGTTTTGACTAAGATTGTGAATCTGCAGGCAGTTGGGCCAGATGGTCACGTAAATATTTCTCAAGATAACTCTGATGAATCAGAACTTCTATCTCATCTTTTAGCTAAATGTACTTCTCGTTATCATGGTCGTGATCATGATGAAACTGTCAATATCTCTTTTTGTTACGAGACGTCGGTGGTGTCTTCATTGGTTAAGGTCATTGGAGGTAACCTTCCCCTTTAATTTTTATGAGAATCTATGCACGAGCAGTAGTGAGGATGGGTGTAGGAATCATACCTATAGCCAAAATTCTTTAGCTTCAAATGTTATCGGTGAGGTGGAGCCTCTCTATTAGTTCGGACCTTACCGAGTCCTGTCGAGGCTCAATTCTTCCTTTATTTCTTCTGATCTTTTCTTTTAGTTTGGCATCGATCAGTAGCACCTTCCTCCGTGTGAATATACTTCTATGCATGCTTGAAGAGTTTAGCATATGTTCAAGAGAACGTCTTGTCCAGGGAATATGTGAATCTGGAATTCTAGTGTCTCCTCTTCATGGCCGAGATGGCCATGGACTCGTTGAGATCGTGAACCCCCAACATGGTGGCATTGAAGCACACCACATAAGCCCTCAATGATTCCCCTTCTTGTTGTTTGATGGAGAAGAGCTGTCAAAATTTTATAACATTCTCCTATTGGTGTTGAAGTGCGCCATGAACAATTGCTCAAACTGCTTGAAAGATTGGATACACCCAGCTAGAGTCCCGAGTATCAGACCCGAGTAGTTTCTTGGAGGATGGTCGGGAAGGCCAAACAGAGGAGGGCATCAAAAGCGTCTTAAATTAGCATGAGAGCCTTGTAGCTCTCCAAATGGTCAAGTAGATATTAACCAAGCAAAAGGGGAAATAAATCATGAGGATTCTTGGGTGCCTAAGGACTTTGAAGGCTATAAAAACCCTGGAACGGCATAAGGGAAGAAGAGAATCCATTTTGCTCTTGCTCTGGCCAGTTCTCCATAAATCTCCACGCCTCCTTCTCCACCAAGCTGCACACCAAGCCCTAGAACCCTAGCCACCTCTCTCTATCCCTCCCTCTCATCCTGAAACCTCTCTTCCAATTGTTCATCACCTTGGCTTTCGCACTTTGGGAAAGAAGAGGATGGAAGGAGTAAGGGCAAGCAAGCCACCACCATGAGCGACTAGAAGTATTTCTACCTTAGGGGAGTAGATGACATCTTGAACATTTCTTTTGATATTTTCATGTATTCTGCAATCAATTGTAAGCAATGGCATGAGTTGAATAAAAGTTATATCTTTCATCTTGCTAATCTCTTCTTTCTTTAATGCTTTTATTTTTATTGATTTATGAGAGTTGATTAGTTGTTGACGATCTTCAAACAACCTATGGCTATGTAGAGATGGATCATGATCTAAGGATACGATCCGTGCTCAGTGAGATATGTTATGTTGAAAATGTAATCATTAATCAATCTCCTTCTTTTATTATGAGCACTTGATTATATGCCTATGAATTACCAATTAGATATTCCAAGGTGGATTTGAAATCCTGAGGTCTCCATCTCCATAGATTGTTAAAACAAAAGTTCTCTTTTAATTTAAGCTACTTATCTTTTCTTTGCTTGAACAATTGAAACTCAAAATCTTCCGCAACCAATGTTGAATCCAACTTAGCCTAAAGGTCCCTGTGGATCAATACCTGATGTTATCATAGCTACGCTAGTAATTAGACTAGTGAATTATTTTTGACCGCTTACGACAGTGATCACCTAATAGCCTATTACCTCATGATAATCAAACTGACTGAATATGAGCATGTAAATTTTTATACCCTACAGGTAACAATGATTTTTTTTATAGCTTTTCTTTGCTTCAATCCTAAATCATGTTAATAATATCCAAACATCGATGCAACATTAGCAAAACTGGACTCATATAAATATGTGCATATTCTTCCAACATCATATGCATAGGTTATGAGCCTTGTTTCCTCTATTTTTATCTTAATTTTTGGATATTAAGTTTTATTAAATTTATCACCCTTTACAATATGTGTATCCAGAGAAATATTTTTTCATCCCAAATTTTGTATTATAGATGTAAGTCCTTTAAGATAGTCCAAGTAGCCATAAAGATCTATCTCTGTGAATCTAAATACCGATAACATAAGCGGCTTCATCCACATCTTACATCTCAAAATTTTGGAATAGAAACTATTTGATTTCCTTAAATGGATCAAAATTTCTATTGGCAAGAAGATATTATCCATATAATATCAAAATTATGAACTTACTCTCACTGACCTTCGGATATATACATTAATCAATAGTATTTATCTTTAGACCCAAAGAATGTAATTATCCCATTAAAATGAGATACCAGTATGTGGAAGCCTATATAAGTCCATAACTGAATTTTTTTAATCTGCAAATCATATGCACTTATCCATTGACCATAAAAATCATTAGGTTATTTCTTGTAGATCCCTTCCTTTGGATTACTATTAAGGAAGGCTATTTTTATATCTATCTGATATAGCTCTAAGCCAAAATGAGCTGCTAAGGTTATGATAATCTTAAAAGAAGAATAGTCAATGCCTTTCTTTTTATATAGACCCCTTTACAACAAGTCAGACTTTATATTATTGGACCTTTCCATTGGGATTCTTTTTGATCATATAAATCCTTTTACAACTTATTTATCGCATCATTCAGGTAGGTCGACTTATTTTCAGATATGATTGTTATCCATAGAGCTCAGTTTTTCTTTTTATGGCATCCAACCACTGTAAGGAATTCTCACTTTTTATGACTTGTAAGAACATCTCAAGGTTATACATTTTTCATCCATATCTATCTAATATACCACATAATTTGATGCTAATAAATCTTTAGACAGCTGTTCCTTGATCCACTTATGGCAGTGGTTAGATAATTACTTCATCGATAATAAAAATCTCATGGAGTGAAACTTGATAAAGTGACGATCTCTTCTAAATTTTATTTCAAAGAATAACAATAGAAATCATCAGTTTAGTCTACTTTACAAATCTAGTATTACCTCAAAGATAATGTTTCAAGTTTCTCCACTCTCACTAAATATGTCATTTCTCTAGAAATTCAGCTTTATTAGTTTCTGCTATATGTGGTTTATGAGATAGACAATAAAATCTATATTATTTTTGATCTCTCTGGATAATCAATTAAAAATCATTGATCATACTAAGATCAATTATCTTTTCCTGTGGATTGTAAACTTTGACTTCAGTTGGACAACCCCATATATGCATATATTCCAAACTAAGTTTGCTATCAATCTATAACTCATGAAGAGTCATTTAAACTACCTTAGTAGGGACCTTATTCAAGATATGCATAGCTATCCTGACCCCATAAGTAAATAGGTAGAATAACTTATTATAGTTCGAACTACTTCTTTAAGTGTTATGTTCCATCTTTTAGCTACATCATTTTGATCTAGCATAACTTGACATTATATACTACAATATAATGCCATATTTTCTGAAAAATTTCTCTAAAGGTCCTAATCTTTATCCCATCTCAATATATTTACTATAGTACTCGTCATCTCTATCAAGTCTGACTACTTTAATCACTTTTTCTGATTATCTCTCTACCTCTGTTTTAAATTCCTTAAAGGTATCAAATATATCAGCCTTATCAAACATTAGGTATAGATACGTATATAATGAATAGTCATCAATGAGTATAATGAAATACTTTTCATTTATTAGATATGGAGAAAAAATTTGCACACAATAGTATGAATGAATTTTAAAGTTTCTTTAATCAACCTGGCATCCTTCTTAAATGTGTATATCTACTATGCCTTTATGCAGTCAACACATGTTATCAAATCAGTGAAGTTTAATGATCCTAAGATCCTATCCTTCACTAACCTTATGACTCTTTCTTTAGAGCTATACCCCACTCTCTAATGCCATAACATAAAAAATTTTCAAAATAACATAAAAGCTTACTCTAAGATCTAAGACTATCCTGTAGCATCCAAGTATCTTGATAAGTAAACGTACTTGATTTTCAATAAAAATAGACCGTTCACTTTCAGTCAAAGGCCTTTTTAATAGAAAGCCCTATAATTTATTCACAATATGCACAAATATACTAGAGTCAATATACCAGATAGAATTAGAAACATTTACTAAATTAGATTCAAAACACATACAAAAGTAAAGGGTATTATTCTTTTACAGCTATTTTTCATACTTCATGCAGTTTGCTTTAAGTATTCTTTTTTTTTTTTATAGAAAAAATATTTGACAACCTTATTGATAGCTTCACCTAATGCCATAACAGATATTTTTTTCTTTTGTATAGGGTACACTATTTCTTTATCTGCTTTTTCACCAACTTGATGTGAAGCAAAGTTTATGCTTTCTATTTTCTCCTCTCTTAATCTCTTCTCCACTTGCATATATTTGGTCGGTAATTCACTAACTGTCCAATCCTTATTGTGTATACTTATTGGAAGAGATCTTAAAGAGATTATAATTTGATGGAAGAGAAGTAAGAATAAAGTGAACCAAAAAATATCTGAAATAAAAACTTTAATATCAGATTTCTATACTACGATTCTTATCTCTATAATATGCTCACAAATGCCGGCCTTTACCTTATTAGAGCTTTACTAATTTTTACTCTATATCATCTAAGAAAATATGTGCCTTAATAGAGAAAAGGAATGAATCCCCTAATGTGCCACATTACAATTTTTGTACAGCAAAATAAGTCAATTAGATTGCTCATATTTCTCAAAAGCTCTTCTATACCGGCGTACTTTCATCCATAGTGGTGAAACTTTATTTACTTTAAACATCAGATCAAGGCCAACACACCCTAATGTGAGCACTATTTAACTTTCTTTATTCTAAGAAATTCAATCCATTAAGAAGAGGAATTTTTCTATGCCACTTTTAAAAATTATGAGAGTTAATACTGCACATGCTTCTATTATCATCAAATAATGAGACTAATTAAACTATAATCTAAAATAATCAATATTATTTTAGTAGTAAATTCTAACCTTCCTATGAGCAAAGATTGTGTCATGCATAAAATTTACTAATATTTTATTAATAAGACCAGCAATATAGATATCAAAGATAGAAAATTTTTATACCTGTGGGCCTAGAAAAAATCTATCTTTAATATCTAAATTACCATTTTATTCCAATTAAATCATAAAAATAACCACTCTCTGTGGATAAAGTTAATTATCTCTCTGATTTAATTATAATTTTATTTGCATGCCATTAAACTTTAATTTATAGTCTTTATATGATTTTTATCATATCTAGGATGCTGTGGCTACTTCTGAATATAATAAATCTACTATTTTATGTGATTTTTACTATATCTAAAATACTATGGTTACTCCTGAACATAATAAATCTACTACTTTATGTAGTTTTTATTATATTCAGAATATTATAACTACTCCTGAATATAATAAACCTGCTAACTTCAATACGGCATTGAATAACCCAAATAATCATATAACAGTTTATTATAGTTTTCACCTTTATCATGATCTTTATGATAATAGGTTTGTAATTCTTTATTTGCATATAAACATATTAAAAAGAACATAAATCAACTATATAATATGCAAATTTGCAATGAAACTATATAACAGGGATCTTATCATAATTATCAAAAATCTTTATGTAATTAAGTTTATTACTGGGACTCAATAATAATCCAAGTGTCTTTATGCAATAAACTATTATAGGAATCAAAATACAATTTTAAAGATTTTTATGCAATTTCTTATTTATTAGGGACTAAATTATAAAAATCTTAAAATTTGATTTTGTAAATTATCAAAAAAAATTTTATATAATAAATACTTTATGAAGAACTAAATTGCAAAACATCCCTAAACCTAGTGTGGCCTGATTCGATTTGACTTGATTTAACCTTGAGAGGCTAATGGGTTGTTCTTGATGGATCTAGGTTTACGGGTCGAAACCCAAAACCCAATACCTGAAACCCAAACCCCTTTCTCCCCCTCTCCTTTCCTTTTGCCGTCCACAACCAAAACCCCATTGCCGGCCGTTCAATCCTTTGATTAACCTCCGTCAGTGGTTCACCGGCCCTTCTCAACCATCAGCGACTGGCCGTTGCCTGTCATCTTGAATGCTGACGAACCAGTCCGATCAACCATTTGATGGTTGATCGACGAAGGAGCAGCCCAAAACTGGCGCTCCTCCCCTCCAAATCCCCGCCGATGCCTGTCGGACGATCTTAATTGATGGGCTGCCGACTCCACCAAGGATGACCGACCCTTTATGCCACTGTGAGGGAGGGCGAAAACACCGGTTTACCAAGATCCGACGGTCCTTCCTTCACGCCTTTCAAACCAAAACCCGATTGACAGCCCTCGGAAAATTCTAGATCGGTGAACGGCGACCGTCGTTCCGAAAACCTTCGATAGATTTTCACCAACGATCAAGAAGGAGGACCCTTGTTTTCCAAGATCCGGGGGTCCATCGTATCCTTTCCCCTCTTTTTTTTTTTTTTTTTGTTATTTTCTTTATGGGTGGTTGCCGGCAACTTTGGGTGGCCGCCGGATGCGGGCCGGAGTTCCAGCCATCCTCATCAAACGATGATGCCGGCGTAATCTCTGCCACCGTCATAGGAGGAGTATGGATATGGGAAGAACTCTGTTCTTCCCTTTCTCTATTTTATTTATTTATTTAAATAATAATCTAAATCCAAAAAATAAATCATAGTTTCTTTAAAAGATAAATAAATAAAAACATGAATTCAGACTTTAACTGACCAAGGCGGCCGGATTGGATCTACGAAAGATTCTGATAGCTGTTGGAGGAAGAACAGAGGCTCCGAGGCCTTTTTATTTTCCATTGTATTTATAAATAATTTTTAATATATTAAAAGTAAATATAAATATAATTTTAAATTTAAAAAAAAACTATCCATTTGAGTTTCAAATAAATTTTTTTATTTAAAATATAAATTAAAAATAATTATTTATATAAAATAAAATAATTTAATTATGCTTATAGGTATAAAGCAACATTACACTATTATAAAGTAATACTATATTATTATAAAGTTATACTACATTATTATAAAATAACATTGTATTATTATAAAGTAATACTATAAAAAAAAATACTACACTAATATAATATAATAAAATAATATTATATTATATATTATAAAAAAATACTATACTAATATAATATATACTATCTTATTATAAAAGAATACTATATTAATATAATATAATAAAATAATATTATATTATTATAAAGAAATACGATACTAATATAATGTAATACTACTTTATTATAAAGAAATACTACATTATGATAATATAATACAGTAGTATTTTAAAAGATATAAGGATGTAAGGGTATAAGGATAATTTCAACTAAAATGGATAGTTATTTTTAACTTATGTTTGGAATGGATAGTTACTTTTACATAAAACTCATTTGGAAAGTTGCTTTTAAGTTGAAAGTAGAGCTAGAGATTTATCTCTAGTTCTCTATATTCATAAATAATTTTTAATATGTCAAGAACAAACATAAACATGCATATAACAAGATGAATAGACTGAACAAAATAGCATAGAGGTGGCTCTGATACCACTGAATGTAAGAATTTTAGTCTTTAATGTGGAAATAGTCATACCTCCAATCGTTGTTATTCAAGTCCTAGATGAATCAACAATCAAAAGCCTGCAATGATCTGCAATCTGTAACCACAAAAAAATCAATCCTGGATGCTTTTCATTATCGTCGAGCAGTGGTTTCTCAATTTCTTATCCAAGTATATCTGATGGGAAGGATCTCATAAGCTCTCGGATTGGATTGGAGATCAAGTCCGTAGAAATCTTTTTATAACGTGTCTCATCCATCAGAGATAGTATCTGAATCAGTTACAAAGATTGAAAGTTGGATATTGTCTATGATAGTTTTATAGAGCTTAACTTTATCAAATCATCTAACATATCTCTATCACTTTTTCGGAGGTTTATATTTAGTCAGAGTCCAGATCAATTAAAATATATAAAACAAATCCCGATATGTTTTAGTGTGGACCACATCCGGATGAATTTAATCAGAGAAATTAAGGCACTCTCAGCATAGAATTAATGAAGGATGCTAGGAAATATGTCATAAAATGCTAAAAAGGTGTAACCTTACAATTCCAATACAAGTGTAACATAGCCGAGATATGTAAGATCAAGTATTTATCATGTAAGGTGAGGTGCGCAGCAATTGGAGCGAAAAATATTAACTAGTTGAAAGTTTCCGGCCTTGGGTCTAGGTGAGGTAAAATTTGGGCCAAAACCAAACTATTTTAGATCTTTGCATGACCTGTCTTCAATTTTATAGGACGATCTTGTGGCAGTTCATGGTCAAGTGACTTAAAGACATTGCTATATACGCCTTTCTTTGGAGCAACTTAGTAATGCTGTTACCCGGGCAAGAAGCTTCTAATCCATGGTCTAAATCTAGTGTGTCACAGCATGCCAAGGTCAGGGTGTCATGATGCATGTCCCAGTTTTGTCATCTATCTGCCTAACTCAATTGAAAGTTGCATGCCTGCATGAATGATTCGTCTATCGGACCACAACGACGACAACGAGGACAACAACAATAAAAGGAATGCTATCTGATTAAACATTTGATGGCTTATTCCTCTTCTATTATATTTCAATATGACTTCCCTTTGGCCTTTCATATGTGAAAAAGGAAAATGAATTACGAGTGCTCCATTCACTATTTGGTTCCTTTTGAAACATTGCATATAGAAAAATTACATTTTCGAATTTTGTGGAGCCAAACCATGTTGTTAGTCTATTGCAACTTGAATACTCGTTTGAGCATGAGGGAAAGCTGAATCTCAAATTAAGCTTGGTTTTTTGGCCAAGGATCAATATTCAAATTTGCCGGTTTTCTCCATCAAATGATTGGGATCTTCATTGTCACAACATTTCTCACTATTTATTTTAGATATATAGCATTTATGATTGCAATTGATATGTACTAGATAACCAACATTTTTAGGGACAAAATGAGGCATACAATCATTTATGGTTATAATTGATATGCATTACTTCTTATCAAAATGTGAACTACGTTATAAGAAATCATGAGCTAGGGTGATCTTTTGTCCATATCTCACAAATATCATATAAGTAATTTTTGGCCAACTGATGACCTAACCTCAGTTAATAACATCTCATGAACTTTGCTTTATTCAAAATGTTGGTGCATGCCAATTGTACCTAACCAATCTCCAACTCACAGCTTTTCATGCCAAAATGTGCATCTAGACCTCCATTCTAGATGGAATTTAGGTAGACCTTTCTTTTAGAAATGGATTTACGGTTTGGCTTTTTGAGGAAGCTTGAGGTTGTATTGCCCTATTGTATTTTGTGTCCAACCCCATAATGAGGCCTACATTGTTTTGCACCTAGTATTTGCCCTGGGTTCAGCCCATGAGGAGTTCCCTCACTTAAGTGAAATGGGTCCATGTGTTTGCAGCGATAAGAAAAGAAAGGAAGAGAATAGGGTTTCATCTAGGGTTTTTTGGAGAGGAATAGAGGAGTTCTTATATCCCAGTCAGGAGAAGACATGGATGAGAGAGCAAGGAACATCATTATTTCTAAGTCTAGAGAAACTTGGTGAGTGCCAACTGCATGAACATGTAATAAACAAAGTACTAATAATAATCAAATGATGAATTGCATGACTGTACCTGATGTGGAGAAGCACAAGTTTGTTAAGTTTGCTATTAGAAATATGTGCGATGGTTAGTCTGTATGAGCATTGATTAAAGAAATATAATATCCATTACCACTCTATTGATCGTCCAATGTGGCTCTGTCTTGGTATTTGATGGTTCTCAGAACCTCCTTGTGAATTGGACTAACTCATGTGAATCATCTTAACACTCTCTTGCCACATAGTGGGTGCATAGAGTGGTCCTGCATGGCAATACCCTTGCTTAATGATATTGTTTTTTTGCTTATCTATATTTACTTAATATATCGCCCTGTTTTTTTCCTATCAAGAAACATTTATATCATTACAGAAATACTATATTTATTGGAATATCAATGTCTTAAATTACTCTCCATCTCATGTGCACACATACACAAACAAAAATGACTCACTAACAAATAAGATTTATATCATTGTAGAAATACTATATTTACTGGAGTATGAACGTCTTAAATTGCTCCCCATCTCATGCACACACATACACAAACAAAAACGACTCACTAACAAATAAGATCTCACATGCTGACACTGTATCCATTAAAATAAATATATAAAACTGGGAATTTGGCATTATGGTTATCGGAAACCCAAAGATACAAGCGGATTTATTTTCGAAAGAAAGAAGAAAAATTATAAAAGGTTTATGGGAACCACCAAATTATGAACTTGAACCCTACTCAGATTCTGACAAGAGGTAACAGCAAACATCACTCTAGCTACAAGATATATATATATAGCTTCTAAGCATTTGCAGTAGTCCTTATTATCATAGAGAATCCAATTATGCTGGTGGCTTTGGTGGGCAAGGGCCAGACATGTGAGGAGAATTAGTACAACCCGAGGCACCAGAGGGTAGTCCACCTCGTGGGAGGGACTCCAATGGCAAACTTCTCTCAACAAGCCACGATTGCCATGCTGATGGCCTCGCAGCTCTACAGAAAGGTTGTGGATTAGCAACCAGCAACAAAAGTAACATCAATCCTACTACATGTCCTCTCCACGTACTCATTTCTTCCAATGTTTCTATATGCTTGCAAAGGAAGTGGTTTTTTTTTTTTTTTTTTGCCTTGATTGGCTTGAATGTATCTCTTCTGTCTAATGTGGCTTTGCTTCTGGGGGTTTACATAGATCGTAACATGAATCTTGGGTCTTTTAAATCTTACCTAGGTCCCCAAGTCTAAACATTGGAATGAAGAATACATGGACTGGACCCAATGAGGAAGTTCGATATCTTTTCACAATTGCATGAATGTTTGAATTAAACATCGGTAAAATGTGTTTCATGTTGAGACTGAAATGGTTCACAATTGTTTGAATGTTCGAATTCAACATCGGTAAAATGTGTTTCATGTTAAGATTGAAATGGTCCAATAGATAATTCAACAACCTTACGTGACTCCAGACTTAGACCAATCAAAGTTCCTGAAGTAGGTCCCAACTGGTGTTATATAGAAACTACTCAGATGACTAGACCGTCATGTACTCGGCATACCAAGGTCTTGTTCGCTATTGTATGGAGTTCGAATTAAACATCGGTAAAATGTGTTTTATGTTAAGACTGAAATGGTTCCACAGAGCATTTAGCAACTTTACATGAGTCCAGACTTTGACCGTTCAAAGTTCCTGAAGTAGGTCACAGCTACTTTCATACGGAAACTAAGATGACCGGACCGTCGTGTACTCCGCCATGCTAAGGTCTAGTCAAGTTTCAAAGTACAACATTGTTGTGCTCCAGGAAATTAAATTATGCTGGATCGAGCATAGCGTTAAGACTTGGTTCAGTTAGTCTTGAGTAGATACTATCAACTGAAAGACTCAATTCAGTTCATACTTCAAAAATTTTCACTAACGATGGGAAACTCATAGTAAAGATTTATATGAAACACTAGAGATATACGTGTAAAATTTATATTATAAATTAGCAAACTATTAACTATGGGCTTGGTTTGAGTTCTTGCCGAGTTGGCTGCTAAAAAATCAAACTTGCTCTCCAATATATATGTAGATGATGAGGCTGGCTATTTTTTTAGTAAACTCAAACCCAGACCCAAACGTATATTTGTATTGTTGTACTTGTACCAGTTGGGTCAGGTCTGGATCAAGCTTGAACAGGATGTGGACAAACTGATCTTGCTAAATGACGGTCCTAACTATGATCACAAACATGTATAAATTAGTAGAGCGTCCATAATTATGTGGTTTAAGGTTTTTAAGAAGTATATCCTAGAGTCCTTTTAAGTATTTGATATTTTTGGATGTTTTAATTAATTTGTTTATATAAGTGGTATATAAAGAGTTGCTAATCATCTTATATCGAATAATAAATTAAGGAATGAGAAATACTAGAGTACTATCTCTTTTTATGGAGTGAGACGATGCTTCTTGTTTCCACTATGCTCACTATATCGTCCTTGCCTCTCATAAATTCATGAGGAAGTGTGCTACTAAGGTTGAAGAAACCATTCTTATTCGGCCAAAGTTTAGTGGGAGGGTAAATGCATTTATAGATTAAAATAGGCAA